>NC_048449.1:1184389-1484389 GCF_004353265.1 Vitis riparia
AAATATACCCAAGGAGATTGGAAATTGTTCGAAGTTGGAGACACTTTGTTGAACGATAATCAGTTTGACGGGTCAATTCCTGCTGAATTTTGTAGTTTGTCTTGTTTGACAGATTTGAATGTATGCAATAACAAATTGTCTGGTCCTTTCCCTGAAGAGATTGGGAATCTTTACGCGCTTGTAGAATTAGTGGCATACACTAACAATCTCACAGGTCCTTGCCACGTTCTTTTGGGAATCTCAAGAGTTTGAAAACATTTCGAGCTGGGCAGAATGCTATTTCTGGAAGTCTTCCTGCAGAGATTGGTGGATGTAGGAGCTTGAGATATCTTGGACTTGCCCAAAATGATTTAGCTGGAGAAATACCCAAGGAGATTGGGATGCTTAGGAACTTGACGGATCTGATTCTTTGGGGTAATCAGTTGTCAGGTTTTGTCCCAAAGGAACTTGGGAATTGTACACATCTTGAAACTCTTGCTTTGTACCAGAATAATCTCGTGGGAGAGATACCCAGGGAGATTGGGAGCCTCAAGTTTTTGAAGAAGTTATACATCTATAGAAATGAGTTGAATGGTACCATTCCAAGAGAGATAGGTAATCTTTCTCAAGCCACAGAAATTGATTTCTCAGAGAACTACCTGACTGGAGGGATTCCAACTGAGTTCAGTAAGATAAAGGGTCTAAAATTACTGTATCTTTTCCAGAATGAGCTGAGTGGTGTCATTCCAAATGAGCTTAGTAGCTTGAGGAACTTGGCGAAGCTTGATCTCTCGATTAATAACCTAACAGGTCTATTCCTGTTGGATTTCAGTATTTGACACAAATGTTCCAGTTACAGTTGTTCGACAACCGTCTGACTGGTCGTATTCCTCAAGCTCTTGGACTTTATAGCCCACTTTGGGTGGTTGATTTTTCTCAAAACCACTTGACAGGAAGCATACCTTCTCATATATGTCGACGATCTAATTTGATTTTGTTGAATCTCGAGTCTAATAAGCTGTATGGAAATATCCCAATGGGGGTCTTAAAATGTAAATCCTTGGTGCAACTTCGTCTGGTTGGAAACAGTCTTACTGGAGCTTCCCTTTAGAGTTGTGCAGATTGGTGAACCTTTCAGCTATTGAATTGGACCAGAACAAGTTCAGTGGTCTAATTCCTCCAGAGATTGCAAACTGCAGAAGTTTACAAAGGCTTCATCTTGCAAACAATTACTTCACATCTGAGTTACCAAAGGAGATAGGGAACCTCTCCGAGTTGGTGACTTTTAATATCTCATCTAATTTTCTCACTGGACAGATTCCCCCTACGATTGTTAACTGCAAGATGCTTCAACGACTTGATCTCAGCAGGAACAGCTTTGTTGATGCTTTACCAAAAGAACTTGGGACTCTTTTGCAGTTGGAGCTTCTCAAGCTCTCCGAAAATAAATTTTCTGGAAATATACCTGCAGCATTGGGAAATCTCTCCCATTTGACAGAGTTGCAGATGGGTGGAAATTTGTTTTCAGGTGAAATACCTCCAGAGTTGGGTGCTCTTCAAGCTTGCAGATTGCAATGAATCTTAGTTATAATAATCTCTCGGGGAGAATACCACCTGAGCTTGGGAATCTTATTTTACTGGAGTTTCTACTGCTTAACAACAATCATTTGAGTGGTGAAATTCCAAGCACATTTGGAAATCTCTCAAGTTTAATGGGGTGCAACTTCTCATACAATGACCTCACTGGACCTTTACCTTCCATTCCACTGTTTCAGACATGGTTAGCAGCAGTTTTATTGGAAATGAAGGCCTGTGTGGTGGGCGTCTTAGCAATTGCAATGGAACTCCATCTTTTAGTTCTGTTCCTCCTTCTTTGGAGAGTGTGGATGCTCCTCGGGGTAAATCATCACAGTAGTTGCAGCTGTTGTAGGTGGGATCTCTCTCATTCTGATTGTAATTATTTTATATTTTATGAGACGTCCAGTTGAAGTAGTTGCTTCTTTGCAAGACAAAGAGATTCCCTCATCTGTTTGATATCTACTTTCCTCCCAAGGAGGGTTTCACTTTCCAAGATCTAGTTGAGGCCACAAACAATTTTCATGACAGCTACGTGGTTGGAAGGGGGGCTTGTGGAACTGTTTATAAGGCAGTTATGCATTCTGGGCAAACCATTGCAGTTAAGAAGCTTGCCTCTAACAGGGAAGGAAACAGCATTGACAACAGTTTCCGAGCTGAAATTCTCACACTGGGAAAGATTAGGCATCGTAATATTGTGAAGCTCTATGGTTTTTGCTATCACCAGGGTTCCAATCTGCTTCTGTATGAGTACATGGCAAGGGGTAGTTTGGGTGAGTTGCTTCATGGGGCATCTTGTAGCTTGGAATGGCAAACCCGGTTCACTATTGCTCTTGGGGCTGCTGAAGGTCTTGCTTATTTACATCATGACTGCAAACCAAGGATCATTCACCGTGATATAAAATCTAATAATATTCTACTTGACAGTAATTTTGAAGCTCATGTTGGTGATTTTGGTTTGGCAAAGGTTGTGGACATGCCTCAATCTAAATCAATGTCAGCTGTTGCTGGATCATACGGATACATTGCCCCTGGTGAGCTCCCTTATTGTCCTTTCCTATAATAGTATTTATTTCCAGATTCATTAAACATTGGACTGACATCCTATAGTTGCTGGAGAAGTACCCTTATTTGGGGTTCCTTTCCTCTTTTCTTTGTAAAGAGTCATATCATATATCATGACTTGTGTGCTATAGTTCCTTAGCCTTTTTACTTATTTGTCATTTTCTAATAGCTCTTGTTTGATGCCTCAAATAAAAATTATGATTTTTGGGGACTTATTGTACAAATTGGCCGGTTGTTTATTTTACTTATTCTTGCTAATTCAAGTCTATCAAAAAGGGATTCCAAATGATTACCTGGAATTACAAATCACACCTAGTGATAGGATCAATGAGAATGTTTGCATTATTGGAGAATTTCTCAATTTTAGCTGTTTTAGTCCAGTTTGAACAAACTTGCTTTGTCCTGCTAGACTCAAACCTCACGAAGAGTATCTACTTGCATCAGGTTTTCAGTTGGATGAAACATGATAACATTCAATTATACATTTTAGTTTCACAAAAAATCTGGGTGGAAAAGTGGTGAGGTTCTCAGTTGTATGACTAATACATTCTCATTTGTTCATTGATTTGACAGTGGTACCATGACACAGAGAGAAGAGAATTCTAATCTATTTTTTGTCATGAGAAAAACAAACATTTGTTCTTTCTCTCTTTCTTTCCTTACTCTGTATATAGGTATGCGTGTCTATCATCTGTCTGTCTGTCTACCATAGAAAGATACATCATCTATTAGCAGGGTTGAGCTTTGTAGATGAGATGATTGATCATCATTCTATGTAAGTGATTGATAATTTATCTCTTCTTCATGCCAGAATATGCTTACACTATGAAGGTTACAGAGAAATGCGACATATATAGCTATGGGGTTGTTCTATTGGAGTTGTTAACAGGGAGAACTCCTGTACAGCCACTAGATCAAGGAGGCGATCTTGTCTCATGGGTGAGGAATTATATTCGGGACCATTCATTGACATCTGAGATATTTGACACTCGTTTAAATCTAGAAGACGAAAATACTGTTGATCACATGATTGCTGTCTTAAAAATTGCTATACTGTGCACAAATATGTCCCCTCCTGACCGGCCTTCAATGCGGGAAGTTGTGCTGATGCTGATTGAGTCTAATGAGCATGAGGGGTACTATATCTCATCTCCAATCAATGATCTTCCTCTGAAGATGATTCATCATGAATGTATGTAAAATTTTCCCAGCTTCCATTAATTGTGATAGTTTCTTGTTTCTTTTTCCTTTTTGGTTCTGATTCTTCCTTGTTTATTACTAGAGTAAATGATAAAAATTATCATGTACATTTTTTAACAAAAATGCTGTTACTTAACTTTTCTAATTAAGAGTTTGAGGGGTAATTGATGTTACTCCCAAATCTGTATTTTCATTTGATATCAATACAAAAATACTAATTCAAGTATGGTTGCAGAGCAGTTAAGAGTTCTATTTTAAAGGCCCTTTTGGAAGTGAATTTTCTACAAAAGGGTTGTCCATAATCTTGAAGTTAGCTGCATTATATCTTCAGTCATTAATTTTCTAATGATTATAATTCCACTTAGCCTCTCTTGTTGTTTTATTTTTCATTATCATTCTAATTTATACATCAAAATTATTTTGAAATTCTAATTAGATAAGAATATTTGGTGTGCGATTCTAAATTCAGCAATATGCCATTATGGTTTTTACATAAATGATTGTAAAATTGTTAATTTGGATCTTGGTAAAGTGTACTTTCTTGCCTTTATTTGAATGGAAACAGGAGCACTAGGGAAAGCATTGGAAGTGACTTTTGGGAAAAATGTTTCATTCATTATTGGAAACACTTGGCAACATAAAAGAAAAACATGAAAATTATTGGAAACAAGTTCCTCATGAGTTTGGGAAACATTTCTCTGTTACTAAAATATTTTCCAAGCCTTCCCAAACATTTTCCCAAAACATTCCAAGAAGTTTTATCCTCGCTTCAGAAAAGTGTTTTCTAACTAGGACTCAGTTTCCCGGTTACCATGGTGAGTGAGTGTTCAATTTCATATTAATTAATACAAATGGTGGCGGCACAAGCAATCTTCTCTGTGTGCAACACAGTACAATATCAAAGTGTGAATAATTGAAAGTTAGATGTTTATATGAGAGTGAGGAAGAGAGTTTTTTGGGGAGATTTTTTATGATTATTATATACTTTAGTGACTTGCACTTGTAATGGCAAATTTAACCTGTCTTGTTTTTAATCCTGTTGTTATTTTGATTGAAATTGATGGTTAGAGTACCTTTTAAATTGTTTGGGGTGTCAGAATGTTTATTTTTTGCTAATTTCAGTTGTTTTCTTTTATAAACAATAGATTTGCCTATTTTTATCCTTTTGTTTTAATATTTTTGTTATTTTAATTTGGAAGTTAAGGTTACAATCGGTTTTTAGTTTCTCACAGTGAAAGGTAAGAAGAGAAGGAAATTGTGGTGTTTGCTTCCATTTCCTTTGTAAGTTAGTTTACATAGTCTCGGGCTATACTTGATAAAGAAGAAATAATTTTGTGAAAAATGCCAATGTACAATGTGGGATGCAATCTTATTGTTACCATGTAATATTGATTAAGGCCATTGTAATGCCGAGACATTGCTGATCTGGAAACTGATTGACTTGAAGATACCATGACGTGATCTATTTTTGATATTTATGAAAGTTCTGGCTAACATTATCAGTGAATTTCTTGTGCTATTTCACTCTTGATGATTAGAATATATGTTTTTGAAAGCTGATTTTCTGGCTGATTATTTGATATGACATCTTTTGCTTGTCTGTGTATAGCACTGCATAATCAGCTGTGTTGGGAGAGACCAAACTTTTCTTCTAGTAGCTTGAAAGATTTTTAAGTTCTTTTCTCATTACAATGTATTTCTTTTCAGCATGAGAAAGTGCCCTTTCCGTTTTCTTTCTGGAAGGGATTGGATGATTTCCTGGTCTAAGATCTTTCTAGTTTCACACTTAGGCAACCAAGTTATATCACACCAGTGGGAATAGAGCTCTCACTCGCAGGGTGGGTTCTTGATTTTCGTAAGTGAGGATGAAGTGTTGGGCTAACCATGGGAAATCAATGTCACCAGTCCAATAAAAAGTGGGTTAAAAAATCTCAGGATCTTGTTGCAAGTTTTGTAAATACCCTTAGCTTGATTTACTCGGGAAATCTTGAATCTTGTTGGGATATCATGATCACTGTTTTTGGCTTCAGGTTGTGATTAACTGGTTTTGGAGTTATGTTTCTAAGTTTCTGTCTTAACATGTCTTTAGGTTTCATGTAGGACAACAAAAATTTACTCTGTCAACAAGAAAGGGGATACTCTGGGGCATTTCTAGTGTTTGAAAATTTAGATATGATGGATGGAGAGTGGAAATGTGTTGACCTGGAGTTTATATTTAAAAACTCAAGAATCACACTGGTTGCTTCTCTATACTGCTGGGCAAATGCTTGAACTAATTTTGGCTGCATGAACAAGGTGACATTATTGTCTGTGATGTATATTGCTTGTATCCATGGTGTCATTATGGTTCTTATACAAATTTGACTTCGTCAAATCATTTCCTGTAGCAGTTGGGTGCCTAGGCCGACTCTGCAAATGCATATAACTTAATTTTGGTTGCATGAGTAACCTGACATTACTTTGTGTCTTGTATATTTCTTGTACCAATACTATTATTGCTTTTATATTGAACAATTCAATAACTGGGAATTATTGATATGCAGTATGCACTCCTTTTGAGCTTATGGTATGCCATATAATCTAGTGCAAGTTGCCAAAATATGAATTCAAGAAAGAAGACATGCATGGTTTTCTTGTTAGGAGTTCATAAAAGAGTGCTGGAGTAGTGCTTGAATCCTTGTTTTGAGCACTTTTTAGTTAGAATAAAGAACTCAAAAACCCACTTGCACTCTCTTTTGCTTCTCCTATAAAAGATGTTCTCTTTCGGTGGCACTTTGAATCTACACCCTTTTAACTTTTTCCCACTTTAATTCAGAAAAATTGAGGTCTCTTGCTCTAAACAATTCCCCATATCCAATTTTTTTTTTTTTGCTACTTATTTTGGCTACCAAACTAGGAGTGAGTTGATACTATATTTTTCTTTGCAAGATTAATTTTTTTTTTTTTGTGACTTTTACCTTGATGGTTCGTGCAATGACATGGTCATACCTGTGCATAATGGTTTGAAACGGTAGCAACATTTACACTAGATATATATGTGGTTGCAGGAAAATACTAAGAAAAATGTGTTTGTTTTCCTTTAGGTTTACTATTGAAATGAAATATAATTAAAATTAATTAGAAATATATGTATTTTCAAAATTTTTTAATCTTTATATAGAAAGTGAAGTGAGTTTGAAAAAACATATACAATAATTTATTAATTTAAAATTTTTATTTTTTTAATTTTTTTCCTTTTAAATTTTTCCTCTCTTTATATTTTTATTTATTGCATCCCCCCCCCCCTTCTTTTTTTGAAGAATCAAACATATGATTTGTAAGTTACATGCTCATTAAAACATTGAATAGTTTTTTGACTCTCCATAAGGACCTAAACCTCGAGGTACTGAGGTTATCATCAGTGGCATGATTCGAACCTAGGACCATATGCTACTTATTGGGACCACACTTCCTAGTATTTGCCCTGACCAACTGGGCTACCTGATTGGTTAAAACATTGGATAGTTTATGCTTGTGGGTTTGTTGTTAATTAATTAAATGGAAGGTCATATTTTGTTAAACATATTTCATTATATTACGAGGAGAGAATGGTATATCTCATTGATAGTATGAAGGTACAAAAAATATATAGTAGAGTGCTCTGCCTTACATCGACAAAGGAGGTTGTATAACTCTACATTTTTTCTAATAAACTATATCTAGAATGTACTAATATAATTGTTATAATAGGAAAAAAAATGCTAGTATGATAAAACTCTCCATCAAGATGGAGAATAAAGATTATGATATCTTGCCCATAAGAACATGAAATTGTGAAGGATGAAGAGCTTTGGTGAATATGTTAGCAAGTTGATTGTGTTGTAACATGTAGAGCTTTTAAAGCCCAACTTGAATCTTCTCTCGCACAATAATGGCAATCGATTTTGATATGCTTGGTGCGCTCATGATATAATATCAGATTAGCTACAATGTGAAGGGCAACTTGATTATCACAGAAAAGAAGAGTTAGACCATGGTGAACAACTCGCAAATCCTTAAGCAAGGAGAGAAGCTAAATGATCTCACAAGTATAGTATTGGCCATGGAACGATATTCAATTTTTGCAGAGGAACGTGACACAATTTGTTGCTTCTTGGACTTCCAAGAAATGAGTGAAGAACCAAGAAACACACAAAACTAGAACAAAGTGTTGAGTATTGAGACATGTTGCCCAATCAGAATTTGCAAATGCCTTGAGTTGCACTATTGAATTGGATGAAAGAAAATACCTTGGCCTGGAGTTCTCTTGATGTATTACCAAATTTAAAAAGCTACCTAGAGATGTGGAGTACAAGGAGCAACTAAAAATTGACTAAGTCTATTCACATAGTAACTAAGATTAGGACGTGTAATGGTGAGATACGGTAGTTTACCAATTAGCCACCTATAACTGGTGGGATCAACAACTAAATCACCAACATCTTAAGAGAGTTTCAGGTTAGGTTCCATTGGAATGGAGACAGGTTTGTAGCCCAAATACCCCATGTTAGAAAGCAATTAAAAAGTATATTTTCTTGGGCAAATTGAAATGCCAGCAATAGATCTAGCAACCTCCAAACCCATAAAGTACTTTAGGGGCCCCAAATCTTTCATCTTAAATCGCTTACTGAGGACAGATTTTAGAGTATCCACAACTATTTGATCATTACTTGTAATGATAATATCGTCAACAAACACCAAGAAAGCCAAGAAAGAGTTATCGTGGTATTTGGTGAATAATGAGTGGTCACTAGCAGATTGTGTGAATCTTTTTGACAGTAGAACACTTGAAAATTTATGAAAGCATTAGCGAGATGCTTGTTTCAACCCATATATAGACTTGTGCAACTTGCAAACGACATTAGAAGGCATAGTCTCCCCATTCGACAATTGAAACTAGGTGGAATAGTCATGTAAACTTCCTTTGTAAGGTCACATGAAAAAAAATGTTAGTGACATCAAGTTGAGTAAGAGACCAACCATGAATAGTAGTGAAAAAGAGCAGAATTTTAGTAGTAACAAGTTTTGCTACAGGAGAAAAAGTGTCTAGAAAGTCAATACCTTCTTGTTGTGTATAGCCCTTCGCCACAAGACGGGCTTTACGTCGTTTCACTATACCATCAGCTTGAAACTTGATCTTGTACACCCATTTACAACCAATAGGGTGTTTTTTAGGGGAAGAGAGAGGATAGACCAAGTTCCATTGATTTCCTGCAACTTAACATTCATAGCATCATGCCACACTTGAGATTCAATAGCTTGGAAAAAAGTTTGTGGTGTAGTGTGGGAGGTAATGGCTAAGACAAATGTTCAGTATAGCTAGAAAAACTTTTGATAGCTTAAAAAGGAAGAGATGAGATAAAGATGAGTGGAGAAAGTAATAAATGAAGTGGAGGATGGGTGTATGACCAAGTAACAATGGAAGTTTGATAAATAAGTTGGTTGTTTAGTGACACGATGTGGACAAGAGATGGACTGAATCGGGGAGAGAGCATGAACATGGTTAACATTAGAAGGACTAAGAGTTGGTTGAGCATGGGAAGAGGTAGACTCAAATGTGAGGTGAACAACCTAGCAAGGATACGATCACTAAATAAATCAAGAGAATTAGTTCCAATGTTAGACTTAGCAAATGGAAAAAGTGATTCATGGAACACAACATTTTTGGAAATGTAAACCTTATTACTCTCTAAGTCAAGGAGTTTGTACCCTTTCTAGCCAAAAGGGTAGCCAAGAAAAACCAAAGCTTGGGCACGAGGAGTGAATGTGGTGCATTGATTAGGAAGAGTGGAACCACAAGATAAACACCCAAAAGTGCAAAGATGAGCATAGGTAGGTTTTTCATTATTCAATAATTCACATGGGGTTTTGTTAAATAATAATGTGGATGGTGTGCAGTTAATCTTATAAACTTCTGTTAAGACACAATCACCTCATTAACAAAGAGGAATACACTATTGAAAAAGTAGAGCCCATGCCACATTAAGTATGCGTTGGTGCTTTTGTTCAACTATTGAATTTTGTTCAGGTGTCTCAACACAAGAATGATAAGGAATGATCCATTTGGAATGAAAAAATAAAATAAAATCATAAAATGCCAATTCTAGAGCTTTATCAGAATGAACATACTTAATGGTAGTGTTATATTGGGTAGAAACGAAAGTAAAAATATATGGAAAAAATACTACGAACATCTGATTTTGCATGTAAAAGATATACCTAAGTAACACGTGTATAATCATCAACAATGGTAAGAAAATATTTGTGACTAGTTGGTGTGGCAATGTGAAAAGGACCCTAAATGTCAATATGGACCAAATCAAAAGGTTTTGTAGACATGATTATGTGAACCAAAAGGGGGGCGTTTTTGTTTAACTATATGACAAATTCAACAATGTAAAGACAAGTTAGATAAAAAATAAAAAATAAAAAATTAAGGATATGTTATTCATTTTGAAGAAGTTGAATTTTTACAAGAGATGGATGTTTAAGTCTAAAATGCCAAACATCACTTTTAGACATTATAGAACATGAAAACATTGAATTACAAATAATAGTCCCTAACTCTAGAAAGTAAAGATTGCTTTGTCTCTTACCCTTCCCAATCATCAAGCCTTGAGTGAGGTTCTAAATCACACATGAATTTGAAAGAAAGTTGACACAACAATCATGATTGAGAGTAAGAGCGCTAGTACTTAGAAGGTTAAAGGTAAACATGGGAACAAATAAAACATTGTGCAAAATTGGAGAATTAGACAATTTGACAGATCTTATTCGATTAATAGCAACAACATGACCATTAAGAAGAGTGATTATAGTATTTTGAATGAGTGTGGAGTAAAATAAAAAAGAGAGATTACAACATACATGGTGCGTGACACTTGTACTAATGACCCGATCATCAGAAGGGATGGAAGGATGTGAAAGGGAAAGAGTAAGAAAAGAATTACCATAGATGTGAGAAAAGAAGGGCCGTTGCAGATTGAAGCTTAGGTGGGTCAATGGCACGGTGATGAAGTTGTGAGCTAAGGTAAGTGATGAGTTGTTGGACTTGATGTGTTGAGAAAGAACCCGAAGGTGGAGAGGGTGCCATAACAGTCATAGTTAAATGAGAGAAGTAGGTGCTCTTTGATGCCTTAGGGAAAGAGGATGAATTGTTTGTGGATTAAAAAGAGCTCAATTGGGCCTTGGGTTTGGGCTTATACCCAGGTTGGTACCCATGTAACTTGTAGCAACGGTCCACAGTATGCCTCATGAGCCCACGATGAAAACAAATCAAGCAATCATGCTTAGGCTTACCTTGAGAAAGGGAAGTTGTGACAGAGACAATAAGGAGGTGCTAAATGCCAGGGATTGAAACGGAGTATGGGAACTAGATCCAATGGTGCGTTGTCATTCTTTTTGAATGGAAAGATTGAAAACCTTCGCAACAAGGGGTAATGGGTCAAGCATCAAAATTTGCTCATGCATCTGACATAGGATTTGTTTAAGCCCATAAAAAATTGCATCACACGCTCTTGTTGTTGATAACCATCCATACTTTCATGCCACCACATTGACAAATAGGAATGGGTTAAAAATTCTTAAGTTCGTTCCAAAGAATTTTCAAACAGGTATAATATCGAGGGAACCTTGAGACAAATCGTGCAACCACTGCTTGATCTAACCATACACATTAGTACACTCACTATGGGAAACCCATCTCGATGGCCAAGATCACCCATCATTCCACTTAGGAGGTAGTGCATTACAACCTCTAATGGGGTTTGCCTTGGCCCATTAATTGGTTGTGAAGAAGTCATCTACTTGCAAGGAACCTGTTACTCGAATCTTTCATGCAATTCCTAATGTATTCAAGTCACGTACAATTTAAAAGATGCAAGCTAGAAGGCTTATTACGCATAATGTATGGAATGAGGATAAATAAAAGTGAACTAGAAATTTTATTAATAAATGCATAGAATTGAGAAACTTATCGCCTTTGAAGAGGTGCAACTAAAATAAATAGGCCTCGAAGAGGCAAATATTGAATAAATAGCATTAAAGAGGAACAATTTGAACAAATAATCCTTAAAGAGGTTAAATTGGATAAATAACCCCAAAAGAGGCACAAATTGAACGAATGACCCCTAAAAAGGCATAATTACCTCCATATTTGAAAGTAAAAGATACCTCTATTAGTGATGAACATGATAGAAGGAAGAGAAGATCAAAATAATATTGTCATTGACAATGCATATATATATATATAAATGGCCTTTGGCATGATAAAGAATAATAAAGATTCCAAATAAAAAATAATGAAGATTCCAAATTATGAATTGTGAAAGAATGTTAACATAAAAATAATTGGCCAAAATGGAAAGATACAATACATACAAAGTTACTTGTTGGCAAAATGAGTAATATTGAGATGTGTAGTCCAACGCTAGAATATGTTGCTTGTTGAATATGAATGGGCTAGAAATCTAATGTTTGAAGACATAAAGATTGTTGTATATCAATGGGTTATTATGCTATAAAGAAAAAATTATAACGTAAGGTTTTATGCAAATACCTAGTATCATCCTGGTAATGATTAATCATATAATGACAATCACTGAAGGACTTGATATATAAAGTATATGGATCTATAGATATGTTAAAATCCATAAAGGATCCAAAATGTATGAAATAGCCAAGTTTTGAAGGATTTAAAATTCCTAAAGTAAATAATTCCTAAAGAATTAACATGCCCGAAGCAAATAATTATTTGAAGGTTATAATGTTTGAAACAATGATTGAAAATCTCATATCACATCGTCAATCAAGTCATGATGATAATATACTAAATCAAATTATGTCTTTTTATAGATTAAATTGAAGGTTTGTAATTGTTGCAATCTTATTGACTCATGAAGAGTTCATAAGAACAATTAATCATTTAATGAAAGTATTTGACATTAAAGATCTTGGGGAAAAAAAATTATGTTGACTTGCAAATAAAATTTTTTTCAATTTTCAAACGGAATGTTAGTCCATCAGTTAGTATACACAGAGAAAGTTCTGAAGAGCTTTTATATGGACAAATCATACCCACTTGACCCTTTTATGATTGTTTGTTCACTTGAAGTGAACAAGATATGTTCCATCTCAAAGAAGAAAATGAAGAAGTGTTTGGTCCATAAGTACCATATATTAGTGCAATATTGAACATTGATGTATCTTGCAAATTGTACCCAACACCAATAGCATTTTTTTGTCAATATGCTAACAAGATAAAGTTCTACACCAATGTGAAGACATTGGAATGAGATCGAACATGTATTATGATATCTTTCTAAAATAACTTGTACGGGTTTTTTTTATTTGAAAGAAGTAGAATCTTAGTTGCTTAGCTTTGTAAATACTGACTAACTTTCAAACCCCCCCCCCCCCCAAAGCTTAATCTCAAATAAGTTATATATTTATTTATGATAACACAACAATATCATGGAGATCAATTAAGCAACAATGGTAGTCACTTCTTCAAATCATGTAGAGATACTCTCAATTCATGAAGCAAATCTAAATGAGAGGGAAATCATATAGATTGCCCTTCATTAAAGATAATGCCACCATGTTACATGAAGATAATGCTACTTGTATTTGATAAATTAAATGAGGATTTATAAAAAGTAACGAGCTAATCTCTCCTACTCTTCTATACTCACAAACTCTCGAAAAACGGTGAAATTGATCTTTAGTAGATTCGATCATGTGATCATATAAAAGAACTATTTGCAAAAGTGTTACTATCAACTATATTGAAAATGTTAAGATACAACATTGAAATGCAGAGATTGAGAGATCTATCAATTGAAGTGCTAAAGAAAGCATAACCAAGTCTATATGAGAGGAAGAATATTGATATGGATATATTGTATTCTTCTTTCCTTTGTCTTGGTTTTGAAGAATATTATACTCTATTTTCTTCATTAGGGTTTTTCCCACTAGATTTTTCCTAATAAGGTTTTAATGAGGTATATTCTTATATGAGAGTATTATAAAATATGAGAATTTATCAAATTTTGGGAATTTGAGCATATATGTAGTCATCTTATTATCCACATTTGTTACTAAGGCCTTGGTATTTTGGTATTTAATGATTTTTTTTTTTTTTTGTTAGTGTTTGAGCCATATTTTATTAATTTCAAGTGCAAAATGAGTAAGAGAAGGCACAATGGATGACCACTAGCAACTTACAAGAGGAGAGATTTAGGAATCTTGGTTAAAATATGAAGATTAGGGGAATTTAACACAACCAATAACTGTGAGTATACATAGTCACAAGGGCTTATGCGCATGTAGGGTGCCCACAATAGAGTGTATTCACATAAACATCTATGTAGTACACTTCATCCTAGCTTCAAGCACACTTGAAGACCTTTCTCCATGGAAAGCAAATGCATACACACACTCTCACAAGCTCTTAGCATACTTGGACATGAAAGCAAGGACTATCCTGACTCTATATAAACACACTTAGCACTTTGTGCCCATATAGAAGATCCAATCTTTGTGCATATGCATAGTGGCCACTTCTTAAGCGCTATTTGCACACACTTGGGACAACTCTAAAAATGATGCACAAGGCCACTCTTGAGATGCCATGTGTTATGAATCATGTCTCCCCACACCTGAAAACTTCAATTGTTGTAATCCCAAGTAGTAGGTCAACAACTTGGCAGATTTGGGGCATGCATATGACACAAGCTAAGGGAAGCAGGTTGCACAATTATTGGAAAAACCATCGCCTCATTCGACTTTCTTGATGTATTTTTTCAAAGGGAAAGAAGGCTAGTTATAAAAAGAGTTCTTTTTGTTTTTATTTTTCTTTGTTGTTATTATTTTTTTGGAGTTCCAATTCTAGTTCTAAGCAATAGGAGTAGGGTACTTGGGTTTTAGTTTCATCTTCTTAGTTTAAGAGTAAGGGTAGGAGTAATTTGATTTTAGTTTCAATTTCATTTTCCAATTTTTGCAATCTTTCAATTCAGGCTCCAGTTTTAGTTTGTGATGAAATTTAAATTTCAACTAATGTTCTTTTGTAGTTTTTGTTTCTAGCTTTTCCTTTAATGTCCCTAGCTTTACTTTCCTATAGTTTTTCATTATTTAACAAATATACTTTCCAACACTTTAATTTCTAGCACGCTTAGTTTTGATAGCATTAAGTGGTGAGTAAAGTCGAGATTTTCCCATATCTCAATGTAATCTTCCAATGGTTTAATAGTGTGTGGCTCAAGTGGGTGTATACTGGTTTGCAAATTTCTAGTTATTATTTTTATGATAAGTTAAATTGGATTTATATTGATACTACTAGTTTTCAAACAAAAAAATGTAGCCAATATTTTAGCTAGGTTGTGGATCAATATTTTTTTTACCTGTGTTCTCATTTGATGGCGAGACTCGTTTTTTTATTAAGAAAAACTTATTTTTGCAAAAGTTGGAGTCACCATTTGTTTTTGTTTATTTTTTTTTAAAGAGAAAACAAAATAAGAAATAAAACTCTAGAGTGACTCATTTTTAAAGGAAAAAGATGTTTATGAAAATGGATTTAAGTTGAGGAGCAGATTAGTTATTAGCTAGGAAGGTACTGTAGGGTAGCACTCCTTTAAGCCCTAAAAAAATCTCTACTAAACAAGTGGAGAGAATTAAGACAATTGACTAAACCTTGGATACCAAGAGAAAATAGTAGAGATAAACAATAAGGCAGTAGTGATGGAGAGAAAAAGATAAAGAACACTCAAAACATAATATACATATCAAAGGAATCAAACAAATGAAAGGAAAAAGAAAGTGTACCTCAATAATGCCCAAAATAGGGCAACACGCTTACATAGAAAGAAACGATTTGTTCATAAACAAAATAAGGTATATAATATTAAAGTAAGAGCCACCCAATAAATATAATATATATACAATTAAAATCAAGAACAAAAGATGACTAAACTAGCATTTAGGTGGACTAATATGCACTAATCATGCATAGGTACAAAAACTGGGTAGCAAGTATGTAATCATAAAATAAATCTAAATAAAATTATTAAAGGGTGATCGTGATACAGGGAAGGCTTGTTTAACATATATAAGATGTCTATAATACAAATTAGGGGTCAAAGAAGGTTAAAATCATGCTAAAAGTAGCTAAATTAACAAGTTATTCAAATAATAGAGAAACAAAGAACATGTATTTACAAAATAAATAAAAATAAAGTGGTTAGAGATAAGATAAAATCCAAAAAACAATAATAATTTACAACACGTTTAAAGTGTCTAGAACACAATCCAGAAGCCCAAGGAGCTCAAGCATGCACCAATTAATTCAAATTCTAAAGAACATCTTATTGCTCATAAATAGGGCAAAACAAGAAGTTGTGTAAAGATAGAATTATTTGACAAGCATAGAGGTGAGATTAAAAAATAAATAAAATTAGGCATATTTAAAGTTTCTAGAAAACGTTAAAAGCTTCTATGAGGTTCAAATATGCACTGATTATCCTAGATTTCAAAGATCAATTCACAAGTCCAAGTTCAGATCAACTTAGCAAACATAAAAAGATGGAATTAATTCATAAGTTTGAAAAATGATTTTTAAGCAAAAAAAAAAAAAAAAAAAAATCTTAATAAACTATTTAAGAAGTCTAGAATGTAGAAAAATATTAAAAATAATTAAAAACCCATGAGTTAGTAATGGTTAACAAAATCATTTTGAAGGTAAAAAAAGGGTAGAATCTAGATATTTGGAAAAAAAAAATTTATTTAACAAGTTTGGAGAATGTTTTTTCAACAAAACAATTTTTTTCTTTTTTTTATAAATTGAAGAATAAAAAAAAAAACACATTTCAAGCCTAAAAAACATTTTAGAATAAACCTAAAAGTTCAAATATGCAAAAAAAAAAATACTTTGAGTGTTAAAAACAAGATAATAAACAAGCAAATTTTGAAAATCAAAGAATGTGGACTTTGCCATAAGCCTAAATTAATTTCCATAGACTAACCCAAATCCTAACCCTCTAATGATCATGTAAACAAGCTCATGAGGGTTAGAGATGATCTCATTACTATAAGATTTGAAAAATAAATCCATGTTTCCAAAATAAAAAAATCTGAAAATTACAAGTTGGAAAAAAATGAGTGATGTAGGCCAAATAAATGAGCTATGGATTAACCACGGGGCATTCACTCCTTCACAACCCTTAAATGAGTAAGAATTTGAGCTCACAAAAGGCATGGAGGGCCAAAAAAGTTTTTACAACTAGATTTGCAAAAAAAAACCCAAAATGTTGAAGTAGGCTCTAAAGAGCCTTTTTTATAGAGAAAATCTCTTTAGTAAATAAACAAACACTTTATGGCTCTTAAATTTTGTTTTAAAATAATTCATAAAGCTTTTAAAAATAATCAAAATAAAGAGAAAATGAAATACACAAAAGAGAAATAAAATAAAAAATAAGAATTTCAAATCAAAATAGCCTTATATCATGATTTAGTCAATGGGCTTCAAGAAGGGGTAAAACACCTAAAAGAGATCAAAATCAAACAAAATAAAGCCTTAAAAACCATTGTGTAATAAATTAAACCAAAGATTAAACAACGCCTTAAGCAATCAAGATGAATAGAGTGAAGAAAAGAAAAAGAACAACCATAAATGAAGAACAAAATATCCAACAATCAAGTGCGTAGCCTCCAATATCCACATACATAAATCATCCCAAGATTCAAGAGGAAATGAAAATGAATTGAAGATAAGATGAAGAAGACAAAATTGAAGTGACTTACCAAGATATCTCCATACAAGTGAATCACTTTGTTAGGATAGAGCACTTACAAGAATGGCATGATATAATAGATTTGGAATACATTATTCATTTAATGATATTCAAGTTCACTTTTATCTATCCTTATTTCATGTTATATACTCTATGAGCATTCTGGCATAACATCTCTTGTATTGTACATGATTTGGCTGCATTAGGAATTGCATAAAAAAATCCAAGTCATGAGTTCTATGCACGTAAATGATTTGTTCATAGTTGATTCATGGAATTAGGTAATCCATTTGAGACTATAGTTCACCACCTCCTAATTGGAGGGATAACTGGTCTTAGCTATTGGGAAGAGTTTCCCATGGTGAGTGCACTAGTGTGTATAGTTACACATTGGATAAGACTTACGATGAGTCATGATAGTTATGACTTCACCAAGTTTCTATACTATATATAGTCTCTCAATCTTGAGAGAATATTAATTTTCTACAAAAGTTAGTAGTGACTTTGATCTATTGGTGATATCATAAGTTTATCATATATTCCCTATGGATTGAGTCAATGTTAATGGAAGTCAGTAAAAATAGTTATTCTCAATAGAAATACCATGATATCTAATGGACTTTGAGACAGTGTGTCCCATTAGGTGATCCTAAGAATGTGTGATCATAAAATATGTGGGCTCAAAGTAATTTTTTTTAGTGAAATTTGACATATGCTCTTAATGAGCTAAAAAAATGTCATTTGATTACATAATAGGAGGATCTATAATTTAAGGATTGTAGAAATAGTGTTAAAAGGTGATAGCTTTCACCTTAATAGCTATGGATGACCAAATCATGAGGAGACTATACACACATGTACTTGAGCACTTGGTGTCTCAGTGTAATATACATAAAGTACTGGAGTGTAGGTGACTCTTTGTAGTGGGATTTTAAGTCAACTTTAGAATTGGATTATGAGGGAGCTAGTATGTCCTATGGGTCCTAGTATCCTCGCTCTTAGCTCATATCCCTTGATGACACGGTTTGTGAGGGTTGAATGGGTTTTTAGTCACTTTTGTATATAAGAGTGTTTTAGTAATTATGCAAGGTTGCACAAAGGTAAGTGAATGATATCTCTAAACTGTGGTAATTGATTAATTAGAGCCCTATATAGTTAATTAATCAATTAACAACCTTTTGGGGCTAGATTAAATGACTCAAGCCCTTGGTAGACTCAAGTTACTTAAGCTTAGCAAGAAGTTTATAAAGACCTTTTTAGGGGATAGGGTTTCTAACTTTTACCATTCTCTCCCTACAGTTTAGAAAGAAAAATCTAGCCTTCAGTCTTAAGATCTCCGCTATCTTAGTGCCTAAACTCAAGGAGTCATTAGGTGGAAGATCATGGTGTTTACGAGATCTATTACAACTTTGGATTATTTTACACCGACTAGAATCAATCCAGGAACATTCGAATCAAAGGTATATGTGACTATTCTCTAGATCTATGTTTTTTATGGTATCAATATTGTTTTTAAAATACTTGGTTTTTTTGTTACGATTGATTTAGAAAGCATAGGATGGATTTTCTACACCCTAACAATTAAGGGCATGGCAATAAAGTAATATAGGATTCCCAACACACTTGTCTTCTTACAATCTCTAAATCCTCTTCCAAATCAAGCTTTCTTCCAAGCCAACTCATCTTCTCTCTCTCTTTCTCTTTTTGAATTTTGGAAAAGTTTTTTCCCCAAAATTATCTAAAGAATCCTCCCAAATCGAGCTCCCAATGCCTTTTTTTCTAGGGTAAGGAATAGTGAAGATTTTGACACTTGCCATGATCCCCACAATGCTTAATTCTCTTTAAATTCAAAACCAAACCCAAAAAGTCATTAACCTAGGACTAAGGCTCATAAAACTCACCCAAAACACCCTTGGGAACCTCTAAAGAAGAACACAAAAGATAGGGCTTGAAAAGGGGCTCAAACAAGCCCAAAAACTCAAAAACTCGATTTATTACTTGAACTGCTTGAATCAATTCACCTCAATCAGTTTGATTGCAAAAAGGTCTCGGGTCACGCATTGTATCAAAACTTTGGGGAAGCATAAGGTGCCACTAAATTCACACTATAGATTCAAAAACTCATTTCAAAAGGTCTGCAAAAGTGACCTAAGAGTCAATGCCAAAGCTAAGTAACAGATAAACCACCAAGGATCACAATAAACGGCTAAGTTGAAAGGGATCCTATGCACGTACTATGAAAAAACCTAGGTGAGGGGTAACAAGTACGATGAATGACTTGTGTTATTAAGACAAAATTGAGAGTCAATAAATATGTCTCTCTTTAGTAAAGATCACAAGTGTAAGGAATGCGAGTGTTGAAAGCGTGAGTAATGAGTAGAATGAAGTGAATTATATCAAAGAACAAAAATATCATAAATTTGTCCTAGCACATGATGCAATAAGCTCAAAGGTTTGTCACATAATGAAGGAGAAGACAATCCGGATAATAAGACTCTATGAGAATGTGAATGCAACAAATAACTCTAGGTTGTGAATACATTAAACAACTTAGGGTTGTATGAACAACTTAGGGCTATATGAATCGCTCAAGGCTATATAAACAACTCAGGGTTGTGAGCTCACGTCACTCAAAGATGACTAAAATGATGAAAATCTCAAGGTTATGATGTAATGAACAACATGGGGCTATGACACAATGAACGAATTAGGGTTATGATGCAATGAATAACTCAAGGCTATATTGCAATGAATAGTTCATCAAGGTTGTATGAATAACTTAGGACTATATGAACCACTCAAGGCTATGAGGTTCGGGCTCTATAAACAACTTTGGGCTACATGGATGGCTCAAGGCTGTGAGCTTTAGGCTTTGAAATATCAACCAAAGGGGAAATCACGATTCGTGACTTTTGAGTCAAACCACTCAAAGGTGGTTACAATGAAAAAAAACTTAAAGCTAATGATGAAATAAACAACTCAAGGCTGTGATGTAAAGAATAACTCAAGGCTATGTGAATAGCTCTGGGCTCTAATGTAAGCCTTAGAGAATAATGCTAGTTGCACCTCCTAAGACAGACAACGTCTTAAAGTTGAAAGAGGCTTTGAGCTTAAAAAAGAACGTGGACGGTGACTTTTAGTCAAACCACTACAGGGTGACTAAGATAAAGAGGATTTGACTAACTCAAATGCTGAGAGTATGCCCTAAACAAAACCCGATGAAGGGGGCATGCCCTAGATGAAACTCAATGAATGGGGAATGCTCCAAATGAACTCAATGAGAAAAGGGGGGATGCCCCGGATGAAACTCAAAGAAAGGGATATGCCTTAGTATGAAACTATGAAATTTGCTGAAAAACCGATAATCTCAAGAAAGGAAATATGCCCTAGTATGAAAAAGTAGTAACCAATAGAATCTCTAAATGGAAAATCACAAAAGACAATGACCATGTCGAATGGTAATAAAATTTTAATAAAGAGTTAGCAATCTTAATGAAGGGAAATATGCCCTAGTATACAGGCCTTTGACATTAGTGGACGATCCAATGAGAGTCTAATATCTAACGGGAAAGGTGATTAAAGCCAACTAATCATCCACCAGAATAAAACTGTATGCCTCAATATATGATAGTGATCAATCATGTTGTAGACCTTTCATTTTGTCTCTTTGCACATATCATCATTTTTTTTTCTCCCATCTTTCAATCCCTTGTAGTACATGCCTAGGATCCTTTTGCTTAGTCATTCTTCATGTCCTTTGTTAGTTTGTGGTTAGTTGACTTATTATTGATTTTTAAGTTGTATTTTAGAGACTGATTGAGAGTCATTTTGGGTCTTAGCTTGACTTTTATAGGCTCCTTAGGTTTAGGTCCTAATTTAGACTCGTTTGTGAGCCTTAGTCTAAAATCCTTCTTGGGTTTTGGCTTAGGTTGGCTTTAAGAGAGGGGTTCCTCATCTCATCCACCATTTTCCTTTATAAAGATCTTTTTGGCCTTTTGTGGGAGAGCCTTTTCTTTTGGTAGAGAGAGAGGGATAGAGAATACTCTACTGTTAGAGCTTGTTGGGGAGAGGGAGAGAAAACTTGTAAGAGAAGAAAGAAATTGGAGAAGAAAGAAGCAGAAGAAAAGGAAACTCATTGGTTTTATCTGGTTTTGGGGTAGAAATAGAGTGTTAGAAGTCGAACAAATATTGCTTAGAAGGAGATCCATGTATGACTACTAGAGAGCCTCATATTTCTCATTTCTTTACTGTTTGACTCTATTTTCTACCAATTTCTAGGTATTGTTTTGTTGATTAGGTATGGATATTAGAGGCCATATGTTTGATTTTGCCATTTTCAAGTTGTTTTTAGGTTAATTATGATTCTATTACATTTATTGTTTGGTCTTATTTGAGAAACTTGAATTTGGGTTCAACTTTGCTATCTGATATCTGGGTTTTATGCTACTATTCTTATTTTTTCTTAAACCCATTTGGGGCATCTTAATGACTTTCAAGCCCATTGATAACATAATGATATGAGGCTTTGCTTGGCTATTAGTTCCTCATTTGTTTTCATTTTATTTTTCTATGGGTTTTTTTTTTTCATTTTTGTTAATGTCTGATATTACTATTTCTCGTGTTTGTTTCCTATCGTGCATCAGATTATGCATTTTGCTCTATTCTATTGGTGTCTATCTCTTTTGTGTATCAGATTGCACATGGTGTTTGTTTTGGTGGCATTTTCTTCATTTTGTTTCTTTTCTGGTTTACCTTTTGGCTATCTTTCGTATACAATTGGTTTATGCATTGATTTGCATATGGAGTCTTTATTTTGCACACATGGTTGTGTGTTCTTATTCAATTCTCCTCTGTCGCACACATCTTAGGTGCACATTTTGCCTAGTTTGTTCATCAATTGCACATGTTAGTGCCCCTTTATGCAGTCTAAGTGTTCCTGCTTTCTAGTGCACTATTAGGTCTTGGTGCACACTTTCTTACACAATCTTTATCTAAAGTGTGCAAGGTTTCTGCACATGTCTTGATCCACCCTTTAACAACGCACACTAAGTGCGCAATCTTCCTCAAGTGCATAAGACTACACATGCGTTCTCTTTGCATGCACTTAGTGTGCATGTGCCTTCTTGGATTTGCAATTTAGTGCACAATTTCCCTTTTCTCGCACATGCTCAGGTATGCTATTTCTAATGACTACTTCTCAAATGTGTAATGTTTAATGCACACTAATGTCTCTTAGCGCACCATCTGATATGCATTTAAGTGCGCAATCCCTGTTAAGTGCATAATCTTTCACATGTGTTGCTTCATTTCTCATTTAGTGCACCCTTTAGCTTGCGTGCCAAGCATACAATCTTCTTTGCATGCACTCAATGCATGATCTTACTTTTACTCCTTGTTAGGGTGCTATATTAAAGATTGTTCTCGTTTAGCTTTTCAATTGTGTGGTCCTAATGTTTTATGTGCGCTCTTCCCTAGTGCGCACTTTTGGGTGCACAATCTCCTATGCATTGCTTAAGTACACATTTAAGTGCTTTTTCACTTATTCCCACATGTACAATTTTGTTTCTTGGTGTGCATTCTTTCTTTCATCTCTACTTAAGACTCTTAGCATGCAATCTTGATTCACTTAAGGGCACAATTTCACATGTATTGCTAGCTTTCATCTAAGTGCACAATTATGTGCGCATAACTTGCTTCCCATAGGTGCACATTTTCCTCCTAAAGCTTCTCTTGCACAGGTTCTAGTGCGTTTTCCACTATTCCAATGTTCTTTTCTGAGCACACATTTTCCTTTCACTCTAGGTGCGCAATTTGCCATCTTTTCTTGCTTCTGGTGTGCTTTCTTCTCTCTTGGTGCGCAATCCCAATGCACAGCCTTATCCTACAGTGTGCATGCCCAATGTATGCATTTCCCTTCCTCCGAGTGTGTATTCCTGGTTTTCATGTGAATTTACATGTTTTAAATTGGGTTTTCAAATATCTATTTTCAATTGAAGTAATCCCAACTTTTTAAAATTTCATCCTTATACATATTTAGACAATAAAATCTAGTTTTAATAATTAGTTGTTGTCATTTTCCTTCTGGCTTGCATTTTTTCATTCTTAATAATTTTTTCAATTTTCTTGATTTGAAATAACATTAATAAATTTACAATTCAAAAAACAATAGAGTTTTCTCCAAATTTTTATGGTCTTTTCTCTATTATGATCATTAGAAAAACGGAGGTTGTAGACTAATTCATGCAAATAAACTTGGCCATTAGTGGGGCCCAATATCCATGATACTTTATTTTGATTATCAATTTTAAATGCTATACATGTTCAATATCAATCGTCTTTGCTTTACTATTGTGATATACATGACATTTTTATACTTATTATGAACTAACCTTATTTCTCATGAAAGCATATTGCTTGCGACTAAAGTACACCCTTATTTTCTTTTTGCATATTTATTTACTTTTCACTATATATGCCTTGCTTTGTTCCTAGATGTGCTTTCATCCTCCTTGCTATGTATTCTAGCACATGATTACCTTGGTATCCGTTGATTTCATAATTAGTTGTCATGCTTGTCTCACCTTGATTAGTAAGACACTTGTATTAGGGGCTTAGAAGGGTGCTACCTATGGTACCTTCCTAATGAGTAACCTAACCCCCGAACCTAGACTTGGTTTTTCGTAGACTTGTCTCTTCCTAATAAAATGCATTCTTTCTTATTTGTTTTCTCTTTAAAAAAAATAATAATAATAAGTGGCTACTCCAAACCTTTTCTAAAAATTAGCTTTTCACCAAATAAAAAGTGAGTCTCACCATTCCATTGAGTAGGAACACATCATGGGTCCACACATGTCTTTAGGTCCGTCTAGCACAACACCCTACTATAAATGTGTAAGCTCACGGAACAAATGGAATCTCACGCACATGTCATTGAAGCATCTCTATATCACAGATACTCAATTGAAAATGGATGCAAACTCATGCCTATACTCCTCTAAAAGGATCAACCATCAACAAAGCGACACTATGTGTCTCAAAAGCGCCCTATTGACAAATCTCAAAAGATAAACAAATGTTATGTTGGAAGATCATGGTGTCACCCATAACTCTATCACCAAAAAAAGTAAATTGTATCAAAACTTTGCTTGGCACTTAAACTGCATTTTACAACATGGCATCCAAACCGATCTACTAAGAAGAGCAAGGATGTTATTTGCCACAACAAAGGCATCCATAGAAGTAGTAATAATCAAATCAAAATTTATGCAAGTAATGGGCATACCATACAAACCAATAAAATATACGAAAACAAAATAGTGCACTAAGCTTAAATTAGTGACTAATAAACCAATTAGACAATTTAGAATAAAAGGAAGAATATAAATTATACTAGATGGAATTGAAACTTAAACTAATGCTTTACTTATCTATCCCCAAAACTAAACTAAATCAAATTCCCAATATGATCATAACCTAGTGCTCTGATACCATCTTGTCAAACTCCAAGACCCATTCTAAGGGTGTGATGGTCATTTCACACCTCAAGTCTAAAGACTGACTCAATATGAAAACAACTCAAACAATCATCTTAGAATTGGAAGGTTACCAATTACCCAAATTCCTATTCAAAGTAGTGAAATATGTTTTAATACTCAACATTTAACTTAAAAAAACTAACACATTAACCAATGTGTTATTTTCGAAATAACTTCAAACGGTAATTAAATTCTAACATTTAAATAATGTCCAAAATGAGAGTTTAAACAGAAATGTTCTAAAGAATCTATCAATAACAATTCAGTTAAAGAATTTCCAAATTTTTATAGAAGTTGTGTTCCTTCCAAAATCTATTCCTAAGAATCTATCAATATATATATATATATATATATATATATATATATATATATATATATATATATATATATAACTAAAACTCCTAAAAATGTAATATTTCTATTTCTTGCATTAAACTATTATTATTACTATTTCATTATCCATCAAAGAGATAAACACCACTCAAACTTTATGTTATGTAATTATTAAAAATCTCTCCTTATTGCCACACTATAAC
This sequence comes from Vitis riparia, assembly GCF_004353265.1. Classification (NCBI taxonomy): domain Eukaryota; kingdom Viridiplantae; phylum Streptophyta; class Magnoliopsida; order Vitales; family Vitaceae; genus Vitis; species Vitis riparia. The sequence continues at coordinate 1,210,082 of NC_048449.1, forward strand.
CACTACATTTTTTTCCTTTTGTTTTTCACTCTACAATCTCAGACTCACCCACACAATGTCATCTCCATTTTTATTTATTTATTTATTATTTTTTTACATTTCTCCCTTGTAGCTATCACACTATCCAAACATTTTTATTTATTTATTTTAGGCAATAGTGCACATCTCCTCATTCGTTTCCTTTTCCATTTTTTCCTTCTTGTAGTAGCCCTCACACTCTACCACAATTATTACAGTTACAATTTTTTTTTTTTTTAAATGCCACACACAACCACAAAACCTTTTTTTTTTTTCCTATATCAAAGGTTTTAAATTTATTTTCTTCTATTTTTATTTTAAAAATTTTGGTTTAGATCTATTCATTTGAATATTTAGAAATTTCCAATCTCCATTATTAAATCAAACTATTTTCATAAATTTCAAATTTTTTATCTAAAATTTAATAAATAAACCTTAATCTGGATAGAGATCTTCCAAAAAAAAAATAAATAAATTGTTCAAAACTAATTCACGAATATAAAATACTAATTTAAGGATTAAAATCTTACTTGAAAAATTAATCTTCAAACCTTAAATCCTCAAATCTTTAGCCCTGTGTTGCCCTACATTCTTTGATCTCTCTAATCTCTGTGTAAAAGGGTTTTTGTAGAGAGAGGTGAGAAAATTTTAATTCATATCTCAAGCTTTTAAATGTAAAAAGACCTTTCATATGAGGAGAGTCATGGTGATGAGGATTAGGTTACGGTTCAAGATAATGCTAGGGATGAGGCTAGTATGGTGTATGAGAAGGTTGGAGCTATCATTATTCGCTAAGATGTTGTTTTGTTGAGAATTTTACTATGCTTTCATGGTTAAGGGAGTGCTTAAAGAGAAAGTTGATATCGAGGAGTGAGCAACTAAGGCTAAAGATGACTTGATGACAATTAGATCATTTATACTACTATTGCAAATATAGCAACTCTTCATGGAGATGAGATGAGGACGGACAAGGAAATGCTTGATCCTTTATATTTATTCTCTATTTCCTTTATGATAATATTTTTGGATTTGTACTCTCTTTATTGGCATGGTTTCTAGATACACTACTCATTTTGGTTTTGTTTTGGGATTATATTGTCATGTTATTCGTTGTTTTGCTATGTTTCTTTCTTTACTTAATCTTGGTTTTTGTTTGTTTTTTGTGATTGTTTTGAATTGAGGCTATTGAATAGGAAATGAAGGTAAGTCTACCCATCTTTGCATCTCTTCTATTGTACTCTGAGGACAATGTGCATCTCATGTTCAGGGGGAGGGAATATGTGCCAAAATTTGAATTGTCATTTTAATAAGCATGCCTTGATTTGAATTTGCAAACATACGATAATCCATGACTGACTAAATTGAATTCATGGAATTTTATTAGATTTATTGTACTCTAGTATTTAGTTTTATTGAAAATATAAGACCTTTATAGATTTTAAGAGCTTGGCATGATAATATGATCATAGTTAATCTTTCTACCTTTTCCCTTTATACACAAGGGTGTTGATATAATCAGATTGATATCTTAGGAGCCTTTGGATATATAAGTTCTTTCTAGGTTAATTTATACCTAATACTCACTCTACACACTATATCACAATACACCCTTGTTGAATTTTGCTTGAGAATTTATTTTGTTGGCTTTAGAGAGGCTCTTTTGAGGCAAAAATAAAGTGGGCTACCTTTACAAGAGGTCAATGAGCCCAAAGAAAAAAAGAAAGAATGAGTGTGTGGGTGGGGCTTGGGAGGGGGAGAAGGGGGCTAAGAACAAGAAAATCAATAAATAAAAAGAGTGCAATGTTTTGATTAAATGCTCTAACGTATGTCTTGAGTGGGTCATCAAAATTTTGTTTGCTATATGAGCTAAAAATCAGTTATTGCTCAATAGAAGAAATTATCTAGGAAGTTAGACCATCCTTAATACATGGTACCTTGAGTTATTGCTTGGGATTTACCAATTGACCCCTTTTAAACCACATAGAAATTGATTTTCTTAGCTGAAAGAAATAAGTTGAATAAATTTATATGAAAAAGAAAAAAAAGAAAAAGAAAAATATTAGTGAAGCAATAAGTAAAGTTGCTCTCTCGTTTGAGCCAAAGGATGGTCCTCTTTGGTTGAGGGGATAGTTCTTGAAAAAGTTACAATGAGAGAGGATGTTTAGGAATGCAACACTTGTGCCTTTAGTTGAAATAATTTCAAAAGAGAGTGGTTTGAGGGTGATTAAGGGAGAGATTAAATATTAATGTAGGCTTGAGTCTAGGTGGAAAGATTTTGTAGCTTGAATAACTTTGTATTAGGAGTAAAATTTTATTGATGCATTCCGTGGATGTTATCTTACTCTTTTCATTATTTTTATTCTTTGTATTTGGTGAGGACTAACAAAGTTTAGGTTGAGAGTGACTTGTGCCCAAATATGATGATTTAATATGCTAATATATATATATATATATTGGAGTTGGGTTTGGGTGCCCAAGTGGGCTGACTTGACCCGACCCAATTAATGGGAGAAAATGGGGTGTAGTTTTTGGGAGTTTTAAAACTACCCTGAAACTACCACTAGTAAAATAAATAAATAAATAAAGTATTTTTATTTTTTCTCTCTCTCTTTGAGTGAAAATATTTCTCGGTGAGAATTCTCTCCTTGAAAAACCAGAGAGAGATATTTTGATTTCTCTCTCCCTGAAAATCACAAAGAGAAGAAATATGTTTTCTTTTCTCTCCGGAAAACAAAAAGAGTAAGAATATAATTCTTCAGAAGAAACAAAAAGTCATTTATTTTGAAGTTATTCCTAGTTTTTTTTTTTTCCGTGAAATGAAGGTCAAGGCTCTTGTGCGGTGAGAAACGAATGGTTCTCGTATTCGTAATTCCATTCATGACTTGAGGGGACAAATTTGGCTAGTGAAGCAACCGATCTGGATCTTGGGGCATTTCAGAAGGTAACCAGAAGCCTTATTATTCATCAATATATATTACACAGGAAGAGTACAAATCAGCATTTTTATCTTGAATTTATGGTAGAGTCCCATCATTGTCGCTAATGTGGTATTTGAGGTAAATTGCAACAAAATGGAGGATAACATGCTTAAATTAAGGGTTGATGATTAAGGATTAAAAAAGGCAAGAAAACAAAACGGAAGAGATGAGAGACTTAAAGGGCTGGTGTCAGATCCAATAGAGTACTCCGATAGCATTTCTAATACCTAGTTCATATCTAAATGCAAAGGTGGTATGCGAGTTTCAAGTGAGTAGCTGTTGAAGCTGATCTCAGAATTAACAGTCAAAACAATACCATTTTTAATACATGAAGGACACCATAACTGATGGCAAAACTGGTATCTAATTTGGTTCAAGAATGGAAATACAAAAGTGAAACCATAATCGATTTCAATTATAATATCCAATCTGGTATTGGCTAAAATCATTTGGATTTTAGATGCAAGGAAGCTGCTCTGACACCAAAAGCATTACCATTTCCACCCTAGGTTGTCACATCATAATTCAGTTAAGAGGATCCAAAGCATGTCCCGATATCCATTTTGGTATCAGTTCCTACTTGTTCATATCGGAATTTGACTGTGGTGTTGGATTTTTGCATTTGTTTTGAAATTCTTGAAACCCAAGGTCACTCTACTAGGGTAAAACACTAATAATCCTTGGATATTTTAGTTCTTGATGATATGGCACATGGCACTTTGAGTAGTTAAATCATCTTTTATGGAAGAGGAGTGCATCTAAAGGAAGATCTTAGTCAAAGAATGCATCTCTATCACATAATTTTTATCCTTATTCTTAGATTCAAAGATGTCGGGCATGATTGGATTAATTCTCTATACAAGTTCTTCAAGATAAGCCATACTTGATTCTGAATTTGGCTTAGTGAATGCTTATAAATCATATTTGATTCATTGATGACAAATTTTGATCAAATGTATACAAACTCTTTGAAATGAATCTTGAGGTGAATAAGTTCTCAATTTATGAGATCAAGAATTCAGAAGAATGTGATCATCTATTAACTAAAAAGAGATTGTATTAATAGCTGAGATCATAGTTTAAGGCTACATTTGATTGGCCGGATATGATAGAACATGATATATATATATATATATATATATATTTTAAGATATCATATCTCATTGAATAAGAAATACATATCATTAGATATACATATCCTATGAATATAATATTTTAATATAATATATCTTATTGGATATGCTATGTTATATTATGTTTATATTTAATTTTTGAAATGAATAAAAAAATAATTTGAAATATATATTATTTTCAATGTTTAAAATAAAAATTATATCACATTCCAACATTTTTTATTTGAAAAAAAAAAAAATCTCTCTTATGTTTAATAATATTCATGATTAAAATATTTAAACTTTATAAATAAAAAAATTTATATTATGTTATTCAATATATAAAAATAATTTATATATCTCATATTAATATTATTTTATAACTTTTTTTAGTTTTTCTTTTTCAACCAAAAATTTAATGTATAATAAAAAATTATTTTACAAAATGAGTATAAAAAGGATAAAAAATTTATGATATATGAGATATGCATATCATATATCTTAGTATCAGATTAACATATTTCATGTAGAAACAATAAAAAAACTAGTGAATAATATATCTCACTACTTATCTTATCCTGTATTTGGTTAAATATATAATAGAATAAGTGATGTGATAATTTATCATATCTTATCTCCAATCAAACATGAGATATGATATAACATCCTCTCCTTTATCCTACTCCATGATTGTCTAAACCTATTAAATTACCAATTAATCCTCTATTTTAGTGTTGGATTCACTTTGCCTAAGTTTAACAATTAAGCACAGGTGAGTTCAGTAAATAATTTACAGGTGATTGCATTGTTCTTGAGAATAAAGAAGGTAGATCTTTTCTTCAAACAGGCAAACTTTGATCTTCTTTTTCGCTATGATTCATTGATTGGCTTGAACCATATGTTAATGGAAGAACTTCTATTGGTTGTGGAAAGAAATTGAAATAGAGTTTGGGTTAAAGCATCAACGAGGCTGGTCATGAACACATGGAAAGAAAGAAAAAAAAAAGAAAGTCTTAAGAAGAAAGATTTAATTTGGGTAACACTCAAGGATGAAAATATCGGTAATCACGGATATATCGGTACTTCGATTTTATGGATATATCGGAGATATATCGGCGGATATTTTGGAAAAAAATATTGGTGCTTAAAATTGTTAAAAACTCATGAAAATGTAAAGAAAACCTCATAATAATATAATTAGAAGTATAATAGACATTTTAAAGTTATTTTATTGAAAATTTTGATATATGTATAACATGATTTATCATATTTGATAATAATATCGTATACATCGATAAAAATATGAATTTTATAAGTGTACATTTATTATTAAATTACATATAATATTATGATATTTGATTATAATATGTCTAATTTTAAAATATATATTAATATTAAAATATGATTCATTTAATTCAATTGTATTAAACAATATAAAATAAATTATAATATATATATATATATATATATATAATTTTTTAATATTTAATTAATTATTAATGATATTAAAAACATTATGAAGAAAATTATATAATTTTTATATTTTTGGCAATTGATTAAAAGAAAATTTTGCTTTTAATTATAAAATAATTATAATTAATTTGCTCTTTAAAATATTCTTTTAACATTTTCTTTATATAATGACTTTAAGTATATATATGTTTAATGCACTTTATATCATAAGGGTGAGTTAGCCCAAATGACAAGAGGACTGAACCCCAAACTTTTGGTTTGGGGTTCAAATCCCCTCGGAAGCAATTTGTTTGGGGAGGTGCACTGTAGCGGGGACACTGTATAAATATTGTGTTTTTGCCATAGTCACGAAATTTTGTTTTTGTTTTTGTTTTTTACTTAATTCTAAAAAAAGGTTGACACTTAATAGTGTTAAGTATTAATTGTTTCTTTTTTTAACATCTTATTTCTATTAAGTATTAAAAAGTAAAGAGAAATTAATAAGTTACTTTTTCTATTTAGAAAAAGCTAAATATTTTGGTTTTTTCTTAAAAAGTAGAAAAACAAACCATATAAATTTTGAAAGAAATTTACTTTCAATAAAAGCTGAAAAAAACAAAGACCCTCTAGTAATCTACTAAAGAAGCAGTTATTCAAATCAAATAATTAAGAATATTGTATTAAGATTGATTAGCCATGAACCTAAATGCTGTTATCACATGACAAAATTTATGGGCCAATTTCACCATCTTTCTCAAATTTGTTTTTAAAAAATATTTTTAAATTTTAAAAAAATTAAGAGCATTTTTAAGGAGTTTTTAAAAAACCGAAAATAATTTTTAAAAATTCATAACACTATTTGGTAATAGTTTTTTATTTCTAGTTTTTAAAAACAAAGTAAAATAGAGAATAACTTTTAGAAAACAAGTAAAAATCGTTTTCACTAGTTTTTAAAAACAATAAAAATCACACTATTATTTCTCTTCTACATAGAATTATTATTTTTCAATTTTTTTTCGTTAGGCATATTAACTCCAAGTTAAACAAAACTTAATACGTTGGATTTGTTAATAAGTCTATTAATTTTTAAAAATAATTTAAAATTTAAATAATAAACTCATTAATACCATAAATTTATGAATAAAAATTTGTTTATAACAACTCTATTGTATCTCTTCTACATAAAATTACTATTTTTCATTTTTTTTTCAATAGGGAAATGAGCTCCAAATTAAATAAAACTTAATGTGTTGAATTTATCAAGAAGTCTAATAATTTTTAAAAATAAAAAAAAAATAAACTTATTAATATCATAAATTTATGGATAAAAATTGGTTTATAATGACCTATTATTTCTTTTCTACATATAATTGTACCTCTAAATTTTTCACTAGAAAAATAAACTTCAAATCAAGTGATACTTTTTATTGAATTTATTAATGAGTTTCACAATTTTTAAAAATAATTTGGAACTTAAAAATAAATCTAATTAATAATAATAATAATAATAATAATAATAATAATAATAATAATAATAATAATAATAATAAGAGAGAAAAACTAATATATCATGAATTATTACTTTACTATTTATCCTATACACATAACTAAATTTTTTAAAATTTTCTCACTAGGTAAATAAATTATAAATTAGACATAATTAATAATTTAAATTCTTTAATAAATCCTTTCATTTTTAAGAATAATTTGCAATAAAAAATTGATCCAATTAGTTATAAATTAAATCAAAACATTCTAGAATATTATATTTAAAATTGAGTATTAAATATGTGCATATGTAATAAAAAAACTTGACTAATTTATATGTTAAAAAAAGTAAAACTTTATTTATTATTCATTCTAAATAAAATATTATTGACATTTAGTATTATTCAGTTGTAACAAAAAAAAAAATGCAAGATGTTAATATTATTATGTTTCTAATATATAATAAAATAGTATATTTTCTACCAAAATATACTTTATAATATTACTATTTATGTTTTACTTAAAACTATGAGCTTGTTTGGGGGAGTTTTTAAAAACTCATAACAGTATTTGGTTGTTGTTCTTTGTTTCTAGTTTTTAAAAACAAAGTGAAATAGAGAACAACTTTTAGAGAACAAGTAAAAGTTGTTTTCACTAGTTTTTAAAAACAATAAAGAAACATACACACTTTATTATTTCTCTTCTACATAGAATCGTTATTTTTCAATTTCTTTTTCACTAGGCAAATTAACTTTAAATTAAATAAAACTTAATGCGTTGGATTTGTTAACAAGTCTATTAATTTTTAAAAATAATTTAAAACTTAAATAATAAATTTATTAATACAAAAAATTTATAAATTAAAATTGGTTTAAAACAACTTTATTGTTTCTCTTTTATATAAAATTATTATTTCCCATTTATTTTCCATAGGCAAATGAAATTCAAATTCAATAAGACTTAATACCTTAGATTCATCAACAAGTCTAATAATTTTTTAAAATAATTTAAAACTCAAATAATAAACTTATGAATGCCATAAATTTATGGATAAAAAAAGGTTAATTTATAATGATTATATTGTTTCTTTTCTACACATAATTATACTTTTATAATTTTTCCTACTACAAAAACGAACTTCAAATCAAGTGACACTTTTTATTGAATTTATTAATGAATTTAACAATTTTTAAAAATAATTTGGAACTCAAAAATAGATATAATCATTGAAAAAATAATAATAAAAGAAAACTTATATATCATAAGTAATGAATTTACTATTTATCCTACCCACATAACTATCTTTTTTTTAAAAAAAAAAAAAAAAACTTCTCATTAGGTAAATAGATTAAAAATTAAGTAAGATATAGTTAATAATTAAATTTTTTAATAAATCCTTTAATTTTTAATAATATTTTTCAATAAAAAAACCAACTCAATTAATTGTAGATCAAATCAAACATTCTAAAATATTATGTTCAAAATTGAGTACTAAATGTGCAAATGTAATAAAAAACTTAATTCATTATTTATAAAATTAAATTTAACTTCATATTATTATAAATTAAATTTATAAAATTTTTACAAAATAAAAGTAAGACATTGTTTTTAAAAACGATACAAATTCTTTCATCCAAACAAGTTCTTGTTTTTTGTTTTAAAAAACTATTTTTTAAAACATCTTGCCAAATACTCTTATTTAAAAAAACAATTAAAAACAATTTTTTGTTCTCTATTTTGAAAACAGTTTTTAAAAATAAATTTTAAAAAACACCTCCAAGCAAACCTTTTTTAAAAAATTTATTTGTGATTACAAAATTATTTTCATTTTCAATAAAACTTTAGTTAAATTTAATTAATAAATATTACATAAATTGAATTTTAAATGTTTTATAAAATCAAAACAATTTTTTTTTAAAGAAAAACAATTTATCTAAACAAGCCATATATATTTTTTTAAAGTCCTTTTATAAAACAACTTGACAAATATCCTTATTTTTATAAAACATTAAAAAAGTTTTTTTGGTTCTTTAACTTAAAAACAATTTTTAAAAACAAGCATAAGAAATCTAATCTTGGTCAAACAAGAAATTAGAAAAAATTATTTAAAGTACTTATTCAACATGTATTAAAAATAAATATTAAAATTATTTTTATCTTATAGTAATTTTTATTTCATTAGAATAAAAAAATTGTTTCATAATTAAAAAATATATATTTATCTTTAAACCACATATAATATTAGATTTAATTTTTATTTTTTAATAAGACTTAACTTGAATTTGATTTATTATAAATTAAATTTATAAAATTTTTATAAAATAAAAGTAATACATTGTTTTTAAAAAGAATACAAATTCTTTCGCCCAAATAAGTTTGATGTTTTTTGTTTAAAAAAAAAACTATTTTTTAAAACATCTTGCCAAACACTCTTATTTAAATAAATTAAATTAAATTAAAAACTGTTTTTTGTTCTTTATTTTGAATTTTTTTTAAAAGACATCGCCTTGGACCCTAATGCTTTATAAAAATGAAGGTATTTGGTAAGGTATTTTTAAAAATAAAAGCCAAAAAACTTGTTTGGATAAGTTGTTTTTAAAAATAATTTTTTCGTTTTGATTTTGTAAAAACATTACAAATTTAATTTATATAATATAAACTAAATTTAATTGAAGTCTTATTAAAAATGAAAATATCTTTGTAATTAAAAATAATAATTCTATATAAAATAGAAATAATAGAGTCATTTTACACCCATTTTTATCTATAAATTTTTAATATTAATGGTTTACTATTTGAGTTATAAAATACTTATAAAAATTATTAAGTTTGTTAATCAATCCAATATATTAAGTTTTTTTTAATCAATTCAATGTATTAAGTTTTGTTTAATCAATTCAATGTATTAAGTTTTGTTTAATTTAGAGTTCATTTATCTAGTAAAAAAAATTGGAAAACGACGATAATATAATATATTGTAGGGAAACTTAGGTTTCAGGCTATCAATATCAAAATAATAATATATTCAAACCCCAGGTTTGTCAATTTCAAGTTCATGATGCTAACCCCAAAAATATTTTGGGTCTCATGCACTTTGGGCTAAGTTGTTTTTTAATTCCCAAAATGCCCATTCTTTCGGTTAGGTCAACTTCCACATGTTTAAAAAAAATAAAAGACTAAAAATAAAAAAACAACTTAATAGTAGGAACCTTCCTTCTTTGTTTATTTCTGTGTGTAAACCCTCAATTCACTTTTCCTTCTTTATCTTCTTTATTTCCCCCTTCCTTTATACACATCTAACTGCTATAAACCCTAATTGAAAACCATAGTCATTTTCTTCATTTTTCCTCCTGGTGTGTGGTCTACAATTGAGATGCAACAACTTGGTGTGTGAATTGGCAGAAGCTGCGCATCCTTGGGTGCCTCTACCTACCACTACTGTCACCCACCACCCATCTCCTCACATCCCATCCTTTTCACCTCTCTCACTCGACTTCCTCTTTCTTTACGTCTCTATCATTCTCATCCCAGGTACTCTCTCTTACTCTCTGTTTCTATATGTATATGATTTGAACAATAGTGATCTAGGGCTTCAATCTACAATTTTTCTTTTAAATTTTTTATTACTTGAGAATGATTCCGTAATTCATTGTAATTCTAGGGTTTTCTTATTGATCCTTGTTTTTTATTTTTCCATGCCAACATGCTTCAACTTGATTGGGCTTATCTGAAATTTTTAGCTTTAGTGTGTTCAATTGTTGAGAAATTTGTTGAAATTGAAAGGAAATATAAAGTTTTGACATTTTCAAGGATTGAGTTGGGTGAAAGTGAATGATTGAGTTTATCTCTGCCGAATAGTTATCCATACATCACTAAACTAATATTTTAATCGGAATAATTGAGCTAATTGTTTTTATGTTAATTAAATGAGGGATTAAGCTATTTTCCAGCAGATGTTAAACTTGTAGGAAAATTTTACCAAAAAAAAAAACATATCTTTTTTCTTGTCTTTTTTTTTTCTTTTTTGTCTTATATGATGCTTTGTCTTGTAGAAGAAAATTTTAGGAAAATGATTTTCTACGAGTGAATGAGAATCAATGGAAAATACACTTTTCACTTATCTAATAAATCAAATATAACTGAAGGTTTTAGATTTTATTTTATTTTCTATTCTTTTCCTTGGTATCTTAGCAAATAAATAGAGAATTAGGAAGATTCTTTTGATAGATTTGTCTTTCCCATGACTAAGGTGTGGTTAGATGCACTTCCAATTTTTCATTTTTAAAAATATAAAATAATAGCAACTGCATATAAAATTTAGGAACTCTAATACAAAAAAAAAATAAAAAAATAAAAAAGATTTTTTTTTATTTATTTTAGGTTCCTTAAACTCATTATTTGTTTTAATGCTTCTTAATCTAAATTGTTGTTCCTTAATTTTAAATAAGAAAGGTATACAAGTTGATTTTTTTTTTTTTTATGGAATTAAGATTTGAAATAGATCAATGTTGCAATTACCAAAAAATTGAGCATTACATGTCCAATTGTGGTTCTTATTTTGTGCATGCATTCCCCTAATGGAGAAATTTCTTTCACTTATACCTTTCAAGTTAGCAAATAGATTGTCATTGCTTATGCAAGGAACAAATGGAGTTGCCTTCTCCAATCACTAGGGTTTATTTTCTATTGTGGATTGAGTTCTTTTTCCCAAATTCTTATTCTTGATAATGGTAATGAAGTTTATAACTTGTAGAAAATAAGCAGAGTTATTCAGTACTCTTCTTTACCAACGTGTCTTGCTAGGTCCTTCTAGTTGCATTTTTTTTTAATGCATATTTTGTTCTTAAAACTGAAAACAAAAGAAAAATATTATGGTACAATTAAGTTAGGCCTTTACTTTTTATAAACTCTATTTTAAAGCCTGAAATGTAGCCTTGGGGATTTATAGCTCAGTGGGTCATTTCTTTGGTTTTAGAACTTCACATTTGAACACAATTGTATTCTTTCTATTAATGTATGAAACAATTCTACTAAGTGAAGAATGTGGCTTTAGTAATTCCATAGCAATTATAATATTACTTTATACACTTGTTTGGAAACTAATATTGGCAGCTTTGCACCATAAAGGAAGCTTGCAAACAAAGTTGCCAAGTTAACCCTAGAATTTCATTCATTTTATAAAAAAAAAATATTTTTAGGGATTTCATTATATGTTTTCATTTTTTTTAAATTGGGAATTATTGCAAAATTACTAGATTATGAAAAAAAAATTTGTGCTTGACTACATTTTAATTGAGGTGAAAAATGATGAATTGATTAAGGCAATAAGTGAAAAAGACCAAAAAAATTATTTCACAAGATGGAAATTTAATATTGTAGACCCCCATTTGGGGCTCACTTTCTGTAGTTGATTGTTGACAGGTGTCACAATCTCAAGGAACCACATGTCACCTCGTAATTGGCCTTCATTGAATCAGGTAGTGGAGTTGAAGGAGCTAATGAATGGTTGACACCTGGAGGGGAATATTCAGAGATGGGTACGTTCTGTTAGAGGGGGGAGCGTCTTCTGCAGGTGAGGGTAGGTGCTTTTTGGTGTAGGCTTTTTGGGACGTGCTGGAGGAAAAGATATTTTGAGGGTTTCTGTTACGGAGGGTGAGGGGATCCTTTGGCTAGGGTGAGTGAGGCGAGTAGCTGGAGAGAAAAAATGAGAGATTCTTGAGGAGCAAGCTGGATTTTCAGAGGTGAGGGAGGCAGCTACAGGGAAGCTTGAGGGAGGAGAAAAGAGATGTATGACTGCCTTGTATCCTTGGATTTTCTTTATCACACTATAGTCTTATTCCTTTTTTCTTGATATTTTATATGGATTTGTTCGATTATACGTTCAGTTTTACGATTCCTGTTTGGTCCATGGATTTTATTATGGCTATTTCATCTATTTTCCTTGGGGTGATTTGAGAATGATACTACTCTGTTTTAGTTTTTACTATGCATCATATAGGAGTCTTATTTTGTTCTTATCTCCATGGAACGTATTCTAGATCACTCACCTACAGCCAAGCCTGTTGATCTAAACATGAAACATGGCTCTGGTTGTTTTATTGGTTTCATTGGTTTGTGCTCTGTTTTGTTTTGCCATTCCCCTGTTCTTGGTATCCTACCTTATTGTACATCAGGCTGTATGTCCCTACCTGAGGGATTCAGGTAAAGCTATCGTAGAACTAAGCTTATGAGGGTTATGGATGAATAAAGCTCCTCCAGATGGTTTGGGTTTGCGCAAAGATCTCAGATAGGAAAGAAATAGGGTAATGCTCAAGTTGTATCTTGAGAAAATACTACAGCCGTGATTGATCTGGGTCAGTTTGTCACTAAGGATATTATACCGATCAACGAGAAAGAAGTTGTGCTGCCATTAACTCAAGAGTTTCCTAATTTCTACAATAAGGAGGACCTTGCCTTGCCTAGTGAACTAGAGTCATTTTTAGAGAAAGCCTCCTTCATGACTGCCATTGACTATATCGTTTATGAGAAGAGTGATATTTTCATGCCGTCTCATGGCGGAAATCATGGGTTCTGAGTTGTGATTTTTATTTCATATATGATTGATTTTTGGCTGACGAACTTGATGTCATTGCACCTTGCCGTGAGTGCAATCTTGCTGTTGTCTTCACCGAACTGCTCCAGTCTAGCTGACCTTGACCATTCAGAATGAATATTTGAGAAGGATACAAGTGTTTGGATGCCTTGTTCATTGCTGCAGGAGGATCTAGGGTCTGACTGATACCATCCGTGGCACTAAGGAAGCTCAGAGGGGCGACAGTCACGAGTTTCGTCTCCGGCGACGCCCACTGAAGAAGTCCAATGGTTCTCTCTTCAGAATCACCCCGTCTTCACCACCGTTGTAGTCACCGCCGCAAGCATCAATCGTCCATCCACTCACCGGACGACCAGAAATCTCATGGCCTGGGACGGAGCCTCTCGCCTCTGCTTCTAAGATAATAGAGGAAAGAAAGAAGAAAGTGAAGAAGGAGACCGTTCTTAGCCTTCAATGTTGTACTCTTCTCAGTGAAGAGACAAATGGAGGCATTACTGAGGTCTCAACCTAGTGCCCCACTTACAGTCAACCAGCAGATCGTTGCTGGGGCTGGGGATGGAGTTGTTGTTTCCTTTCTTGCTTGCCCAACTGAATTGACCAAATGCAGGCTTCAAGCTCAGAGTGCACTGGCAAGTTCTAGTTCACCTGGAGTGGCAGTGAAACACTATGGATGGAACGAAAGGGCTCGTGCGTAGACAGAGAGTTCTCAATACTGGTTCTCCTATCACCATGCCTGTGGGTAGGGCTACCCTTAGCCGCATCATTAATGTTATTGGAAAGTCTATCGATGAGAAGGGCGAAATCAAAACCGACCACTTTTTGCCTATTCATCGAGAAGCTCCATCCTTTGTTTATCAACCCACCTTAGCAACAGATCTTGGAGGCCTTCAAGAGCGTATCACAACAACCAAGAAAGGCTCCATCACATCTGTCCAAGCCATTTATATGCCGCTGATGAAGATGCCTTCTTTGAGGATTACAAAGAAGCCCATTTGAAGCTCTCTGAGCTGGGATTTGCTGATGCCTAAAAGAAAATTGGACACAAGGTGGTGGAGTTGACAAGTTGCATTTGCTGATTTACCGTTATGTTTTTTTAGATTCTGGAAGCACTTATGTGGTCTGGGCAGTTTCATGTTGAAGAAGTTGGAGTGATTTTTGCTTAATTTTGTTGACGACATGGACATCTTCAAGGTTGTCGATTTGAAGTTGTTGTCAATAGAGCAGATGCTCACACAACATCCGAATTGGCAAAGAAGGGCAGTGTTAGTGAAGATTGCAAACCATGCTAGGAGGAATGAGAGAGATCTCAAGGTGATACCGGTTGAAGCTACTGTTAAGGCAATGAATGAGGCAATTTTTCATGGCATCTTTAAGACCCATTCTCTCTTTCTCGCCTGGCATGCATGGCCACCTTTGGTGGGCCACTACTTAAACCCACGTGCCACACCCCTGTATTCCCATGCATTTGTTTTCAAAAATTGATTCTAATCATTTTCCACTAATCATGCATCTTTTACTTTATTTTTTACTTTTATTCATATTTTCATTTTTATTTTTTATTTTTTTTTCTATTATTATCATTATTATTCTTATTTACATTATTATTATTATTATCTTCTCTTTCTCTTTTCTTATCTTTGACTTTAAATATTTTCTTTTTTTTAGAAATAAAATTGATTGCCATGTTTATTTTTGGCAAATTTTTTCTTTTTATAAACCCTCATTGATTTTTAATAATTTCCCAATTTCCACATCTCTTTTGTTTTAAAACGTTTTAAAATAAGCAAGATTTTAATTTTATAATTCCGAATAATGGAATTTATGGAGTTAATTCATGCAAACATAATTGGGCTTTGGTGAGGGCCCGACATATGTGATTGATTGATTGATTGATTGATTGATTTGATTATCATACATGATTGATTTATCCTGCTCTTTGACATGCATGCTATTATTCCTTAATTGAACACTAACCTTCTCTCTTGATAGCGCATGGTGGCTCGCTGCCCAGGTACGTACCCACTTTCACTATGATCAAAAGTCTACGCATGTTCTGATTCTCACGTGTGCATGATTTATTCTGGGTACTCATTGATTTACTCATCCATTGCCATGATTGCTTCATTTTATTAGTAGAGACCCGACTTTAGGGACTTAGAGGGGTGCTACGGTCTTTACCGTACCTTCCCGATAAGTAACCTGACCCCCGAACCCGATCCGGTTTTTCACAGACCACCTTTTCCAAAACAAGGAGTCACACTTAGGGTTTTTCTTTCTTATTTTGTTTACCCTTTAAAAATAAAACAAAAATAAGTGGCGACTCCAAGTCATTTTTCAAACAATAAATAAAATCAATTTTTCAAATAAAAAATCGAGCTCGCCATCGAGTGGGAAATGCATGAGCCGAAATGCGGGGTCCACAAATATACTGCTATAATTTTTGTTCTTAATTTATTTTTCTCAACTATGCATTCTTGTTGAAACTAATTTTCTTAAAATGGCCACCCTTAGGTACTAACTTTTTCAACCTTAGGTACTACCTTACTGAACCTTGGGTACTACCTTAGTGAACCTTAAGTACTACCTTAATGCACCTTGGGTACTATCTTAGTGAACCTTGGGTACTACTTTAGTGAACTTTAGGTACTACCTTAATGCTCCTTAGGTACTACCTTAATACTCATTAGGTACTATCATAGTGAACATTGGGTACTTCCTTTGTGAACCTTAGGTATTTCATACATGAACCTTAGGTATTTCATTCGCTTCCATCTTAGTTTAAAGATGAATTGATAAATGTTGAACTTCTCTACTCAGTACACAGTTTCCTTAATTAAGCATGAGATTATTATGCTCTAAGGTTATTCGGGAGGTTCTTCTTAGGTACTACCTTAATGCACCTTAGGTACTACCTTAATGCACTTTAGGTACTACCTTAATGCATCTTAGGTACTACCTTAATACATCTTAGGTACTACCTTATTGCATCTTAGATACTACCTTAATGTACCTAAGGTACTACCTTAGTGAACCTTAGGTACTACCTTAATGCACCTTAGGTACTACCGTAATGCATCTTAGGTACTACATTTGTGAACCTTAGGTATTACCTTAATGAAACTTAGGGTAGTTTGTTCATGAACCTTGGGTACTAAGTTTATCGATCCTAGGTAGCTCCTTCCTCAACCATAGCACAATTTGTTTAGGAAAACATGGATTAGGATTTAGGAATACGTAACTTTGACAAATTATTTTCTATTTTTGTTTTAATTAAGTGTATATAATATTCATGTAATCCTTAAGATTAATCAGAAAGTTTTTATATCCGTTTTTTATTTTTCTTTTCAACATATATTAGAGCATCTTATAAAACATGTGTGAACCTTACCCAATTATTGTTGTTTGTGCAAAGAAAAAGAAGAATTGGATGATAACCAAAAAATCCAATATCATTGGTTTTTTTATTTATGAAGTTTAGTTTCCCCTCTATTTGAGGTGGCTTGGTTTCTTTCTTTGCAATTAAGGTAGGTCAAATGTTTAAGAGATGTGAGTTTTCTCCTTTTAGGCTTATTTGCTTCAGGGTTGGTTTTATTCATTATGCCTAGCATATAGTTTTCTTTTATTTTAGCTTTGATAGAACTTATGTGCTTTCTATGACTTAGATCATACACTCCTTGTTAGCCACTTTATCTAACATATATCCTCTTAATTTTCACATACATGTCAATGTTTGTAGTGATGACTCTCCTTTTGTTTCTCACTATGCAGCCTGTAGATCAAAGGCAACATCTTTCTATGTGCTTTGATAAACTTATGACAAACATAAATCAAAGCTTGGACTCAAAAAACAGGGACAAGTTCGTCAGAATTTGACCAAATTCAAGAATGAATTCTGCACCAAATAAATTGTGACATCTTTCATGCAACAACAACAATTTTATGCCAATAGGAGGAATTCATGTGTTTGCCCCCCTAATCTTTGATCAAAAAATAAAACAGAAAAATAGATAAAGGAAAAGAACAGGAAACCAACTTCCTATGTTGTGAAAAAGTGCTGCAAATCCATGATTACTTTATACAAGAAGTGATTTACGTGTAGTTTTCTTGGGTGGTATCATAAATCATACTGGGAACTGGAGGAAAATATAGAAAATGCAGAGTGGTTGTCAGGCTTATATGGGTTCACCAAGGTGGGATTAGAAGATTGTAGTTTTTTTTTCAATTATTTTTTAGGAGAAAAAGAAAAAGAACATTATGATTTGTTATTTTTTTAACAAAGATAAGTGGCGGAAACTTAATTTTCTGAATTAGATAATATAAGTGTATTTTTCTTCCGCAAAGTTCATGCTTTTATTGGATTATTATAGGGTACATTCTCTCTCTAATCTCTTTAAACCTAGAAATAACACTTAAAACTTTACAACTATTTCGCCACCTGGATAGAAACCAAAAGGTCTTCTACTTTTTTAGGTTTCAAAGCGTTATTGCCTTATAGTGCCAAACTATAAGGTTCAAGGCTTAATACAATTACTATAATAACAAGTTTGATCAAGTCGGATTCTCTCTGCTTATTGTAAACCATTTGTACAAGACATTTTTTCAATGAGTTATATGGACTATAAGAAGCCTATTCCCAAATGTAGCCATGAGCTCCAATATCCTATCCTCACTTTAGACTGACATTTACTTATAATATTTAGTTTGGAGAATAGACAATAGGTAATGTTTTTGTTTAAGCATGTCATCATTATCTGCTTTCTTGTTTCTACATTCTAACATTTACATAATGCCAAAATTTGGGTCCCTAGCATCTCATGGTAAGAGTGTCCCTTAAATATCTATGTTAATCAAACAAGAACTAACTAATACAAAAGACAATTATAAACAATGAAGACTACCCTTGAAGTGACATTTGACTCTCTTAAGGGAACATCCTGATTCATGTGTCCTGAGGTGCCTCTTGAATGTTTTTTTTTTCAGCTACTTGGTGCCACATATCACACAAATAATGTGTTGGTCACAAGATTGGAGATGAGCCTTGAGGCATTGTTCATTACTGAAGTGCTTAAAACAGCCTAGTTCTGAACAGACTGCCACCATTGAGTCCAATTTAGCTACAATGGGAAGAGCATTCATAAGAGTTCGCAAATAGAAATTGGAAAAATTCTAAGGGGTAGATATGTTTCCAAATTTTAAAGAAAAATGCAACTAGATTATGTTAATTTACATTATCCACTAAGAAGATATGTAAGAAGGATTTTTAATACATAAATAAAAAGAAATTGATAGATAAAAGAAACTTGTCATGAGAATCCTCATGGTCCTACAACTTTGAAGCAAATTTGAACATTTTTTTTCACAAATTAAGTAACTAAGATTCACAAGTGAAGTTTTGAAAGTTTACATAGGCAAGACCTAAGGTTCACTACGGTAGTACCTAAGTACCTAAGGTTCCTAAAATACTAAGATGATGTCCAATAAGGTAAAAAAATATCTTTTAATGTCCATTATGGGGGTCTTAATTGGCCTAATGGAGTCCAATACAGTAGGACCCCTATGCTTGTGAGAGGGAATCCAATCACAGTTGTTCAATATGCTAATTAGAATTTGAAAGGGGCACATCAGTTTCCAAAACCTAGGCTTTTGAAAAACAAAACCTGGGCCTAAATGGTTTGTCCAGACTAAAACTGGACCATCTCAGTCGGATCCTATCTTAATTGCTCACAAGCACACCATATAGTTGGTAAAAGATACATGTTTCCATGCTGATCAAGCCTTGAAAAAAATATTTCCTCCAATTTTATTCAAGAAATAGGGTACTAGGAATTTTCAGTAATACATGCAACAAGTATTCTTCAAGATGAAACTTGTATTTATCGTTGTGAAACAAACAACTAAACAAACCATTAAATACAAACATATATATATATATATATATATATATATATATATATATATCAATGGAAAAAATCTCCTCAGAATAAAAGCTTACTCCATACATACACCCTCCCTATACAGGACAAACATGTACATGCTTAACTCATTTCACGCTTATAAAAATTTCAGTGCTACTTCTTTTCAATATAGTAAAATGCAATTCAAGAGAATACCTACTCAAAGCTTCAAAAATATAAAGTCATATAGAAGAAAAAAAAACAAAACTAGATTCTTGACAAAATTATTGACTTTTACCTGTTTAAAAATTCTACCATTCCTCGTCTTCCAAATTATCCAAATAAAAGTGAGGCTCACCAATTACCAAAGAATTCTACCTCTAGGGAGTCTCCCAAACTCCTTAAAAGATATATTCATCCTATTTGTCAAAATTCTGAGAAGTCTACCCTATCACAACTATGCAAACAACTTCTACCAAAGCCCTAAAGAAAATAAGTAGTGAAGAAAGTTATAACCAATTGATTCACCATGCCAGAAGCACATAAAACACAATTTGAACATGAAACTTTATAAGGCTTGCTCATCTATAGCCTCTTGTTGGTGTTGCTTATTTGCCACTAACCATACAAAAGACTTTTGCTTTAGGTGGGGATGTAGATTTCCAAATGAAACTAGCTGGAAAAAAAAAAGTGAGTTAAAGGTTTCAAAAAAGAGCTAAGAAAAATGAACCATTAGAAAGCAAGCTTGAAGAGGCCAAAAACTAAACCTTAAGAGAGGTGATCCTAGTGGCCAATGATATTGATCACATAAACTTAAATGTGTCATACATCATATATCATTGAATTTTACAAAACAAGATTACATATAATTAACAAAATGCAAGAGGATGTAAGTTTTTAAATCAAACTGGAGCAACAATTATAACATGCTAAGAGAATAAACAAAAAAAATAGATGAACTTTGATAACTTAACGTGTACTTTTCCGTAAGATTTGGAAGTCATAGGTTTGACTCTTGGACATATATACCAGTAAGAGTACCAACATCATGAAGCACAGATTTTCTCATTGTTAATCTGGAACAAAAGCAACCACATCAAAAATTCAACAGAAGTTAAAAAGTTCTCAATATATGTACCTAAGATTTATTGTGACTGTAATATATATCTCAAAATATATATGCACACACATCTATTTCCTTGTATGGAATACATACTTCTATCAATTCATGGATGACATATCCAAAGACAAACTCTTTTTATTAGCCAAATCTATGATCTTAAAATTCAAGGTCTAGAAGAATCTAGCTAGTAGACAAATGGCCACTCCAATACCTAAACAACGTAATGATAAAGTGAAGGAAATGGTTTGCATAGAGCAAGGAAGGTTTTCTCATCTAGTGAAACAATAAGATTGTGTCTTATGAGGCTTAAGCTTCCTATTCATAATTATTTAAATAAATAGCCTCACATGTAGCAATCATAAGAGTCGAATGTGTTTGCTTTGCTAATCATTTCACAAATGCAAAAGCTAAACATCTTATTCAAAACCACATGCATCAGGTTATAGTTATATTTATGGAAATGACTAATGAGTAGTAAAAGCACCCATCTCCAAGTGCTCAAGGTGCCTTCACCTTTACTAGGTGAAGTAGAAGAGAAAAGGGCTCAACATGTGAGAACATAGAAAGGCCCAACAAAAAATAAAAATGAAAAACACAAGTTGAAGATCAACCAATAAACATAAATTTTTTTAGAGCTACTAAATTCTGACCATTTGATTACAAAAAAAAGATATGAATTATATACCAGCTATGTGGGCAACTTAGAAATCTTTGATATAATGAAAATGGTATAGATAGACTCCATGAGAACAAGAAATTGTAGAATTATTCTGACAATAATGAAAATTCCTTCTGACTCCAACCTCCACCATCATTCTGTTTGCCAAACAAATGTGGGAAAATAATAGCAAATAAAAAACTCTGATTCTTAGAACTTTCTTTTCTTGTAGAAATATTTAGAATGAAAAGTTTCCACTCAACTTGACCAAATTCAAGTATTTATTCATAAAAACTATAAAATTGGAATTTTATTTTCCTTAAATTTTGATAGGAATCACAATAAAAAGAAGAATTTCTTAACAAAAATATGCAGACAAAGCTGTAAAATTGAAAATTTGTTTTCCTAAAATTTCAATAGAAATAGAAATATAAAAAAGAATTTCTTAACAAAAATATATAGGAAAATACATAAAAAGACGACATTCTCTAAAACATACATACATATATGTGCTAAAATAGACATGAACATAGAAAACCTAACCTTAATCAAACACCAAAATCTCATGATTTGGACATCCAAATCCTAATTCCAAAACCTCAATATTGTGATTTCCACAACAATGGAAGAAAAATAAATATACAAACCCCTCCCCTCTACCAAAAAAAAAAAAAAATTAAAAGAAAACAACATAAATAGCTTGAAAATTTGAAGAAACCCAGAAACCCAAATGGGAACCCTAGATTTGGACATGAACATTGTTGATAGAGGTAAAAGACAAAAAAAAAAAAAAAAAAACAAAATCATACCTGTAGACAAACAAAGAAAAAAAAAAAGTAAAGTCAGATGTCCTTTAACGAGAATGATTAAATTGAAAATGTTGGCAGTGCTACTGCTCCATCACAATTCTGAGATAGAGAGAACGGGGAAATATGGAAATGAAAGAGCTTGGAAAGTGCAATGTGACTGAAACACATGTAAAGAAGTTGATAATGATAGGTATCCCATGCCCTCCGATATGTGTCATCCACTTCTGACAAGAAGAGGTTAGGATTAGGTTTCACCATATTCTTGGGATTTCGAGAATATTTGGTAAAATAAGAGGTTCGTTTTTTTTTTTTTTTACAAGATTTGGGTTTTTCATATTCAGATCAACACGAGGAAGGTATTAGGGTTTCTGGATTTTTGGGTTTCAAGAGGGAGAGAAGCAAATAGAGGATGAATTTTTCTATTCAATCTTAGTGTCAACCAAGGTAGAGAGAAAAATGTAGACTGTTTTTTAGTTTTTTGTTTTTTTTAATTTGACGTGGAAGATGAGCTGGAGGAAAGGGAATGACAATTTGGGTATAAAATAACAACCAAACTCAAAGTGCATGAAACTCAAATTGTTTTTGGGATTAGAATAGTTATATTGAAAAATCAAAAGTTAGGTTTCCAATTTCCTATATTTTTCATATTACCAACCCAAAACATAAGTTTCCCTATATTGTACACCTCATTTTAGGGACTGTTATTACATCCATTTATTTTTTGCCATATGGTGGAGTTTTAAAGGAGCACGTGCCATTTTTGTAGAGGTTATTAGAATTAGCGGAGGTGGTGGTTTTATGAAGAGGCAACCAAGGGAAGATTGTTATTTATTTGATCTCCATTATCACCCAACAACAGAAACTAAACACACACACACACACACACACACACACTCATATATATATATATATATATATATATATAGGGAACCAACCTGAATCCATTATGCACTTGATGAAGAGGTACGAATCTTCTTAGGCTATAGAGGGGTATCCACATTTCTGTAATCTCTCTAACAATTGGAGCGGGAGAGAGTAGGTTTAGTTCTTATTTCAAAAGACGTGATCTAAAGAACATACACTTAGCCTTATATTTATACCCTCTATGCCTTAGGGACCATACCCTTTGGACTATTGAGCCTCGTGAGTCTTAGGCCCATCTTCTAAGACCCGTTATGGCATTGGGCTCTACACATAAGGTGGCCCATACTATAGAAAACCGATACAAAACAAATACGAAAAAGGCGAATAGCTTAGTCATAAACCATTGTTAAATATGTGTGAGTCCATATCTTAACAATCTTCCACTTGGACCACATATATTACAAAACAATGTTCATGATAAGACTTTATTGAGCTCATCTTTGCTATCCTATTCAAATAATCCTTAGACAATCCGGTCTACTAATTATGCTAACACGAGATCAAAGAGGTCTTTGTTAATCATAATTATAACTATACCCATCAATGATCACAACATTAACAAAATTAGCAACATGGATCAAATATGGATGTGTAGCATGGAAATTACATAGAATGTGATATTTAATATGTCTATTTCCAATTGGTCTTACTTTATGACTAAAAATAGTCAAATTCCACTTTCAACACTTGATGCTAAATTGTTTCTGAAAGTCATTATTTCAATTTAGAGTATTCAAATACGATAGTCTTTTAAAATCAAGGTCTGTACAGATACCACAAACATAATATCACATCAAGTAAACAAACACAAAATCTAAATACAAACTCCCACTATACTAGCACATCATCAATGTGTACAACACCCATATGTGTGACATGTTCATGATATACTTTGCATGGCAAACCCTTAGTGAGTGGATCCATAATCATGGAGTTTGTGCTTATGTGTTCAATTGATACTTGAAGACTCTGAACTCTTTTTTTCACAACCAAGAACTTGATGTCAAAGTGTTTGGACTTTGACGAACTTTGGTTGTTCTTAGAATATAATTCTGCGACCTTATTATCACGATTGATTCTCAATGGTTTCTCAATCCCATCAACAATTCACAACTGAGTGATAAAATCCGCAGCCATATCCCATGGTTTGATGCCTCATAGCAGGCTATGAATTCTGCCTCGATGGTGGAAGAAGCAATAAGTGTTTGTTTAACACTTTTCCATGAAACTACTCCTCCAGCTAACATAAAGATGAAGCCTGAAGTGGATTTCCTGCTGTTAAGACATCCCACGAAATTGGAGTCTGAATATCCCACGATCCCTAAATGACTGGATCTATGATATGTGAGCATATAATCTTTAGTTCTTTATAAATACCGCATAACTCGTTTTGCCTTTTTCCAGTGATCCATACCTGGGTTACTCAAATATCATAAGAGGCTGTAGAAGATGGAATTGACAGTGGCTTTGTTGAAGGCAGAAACTCACAAGAGGTTGTAGAATATGGAATTGACAGTGGCTTTGCTGAAGGCAAAAGTGTGAAATTATCAAATACATAAAGTCCATTTTTAACTCTCCCTACCATGAGAATTTCCTTGGAAGCCTGATCTTTGACATAACAGAAGTTAGGAAAGAACTCAAAATACATAGCATTATCTTTGGCAAATTTAGAGACTCTGAGCAAATTTTTGGTAATAGAAGGAACATGAAGAAGATGATTTAAAGAAAACAATTTCAAATAAAATTGAGACTGAAAAGATGATTGTCCAATATGTTTAATGTTCAAACCTATTCCATCGCCCACCATGATCTTATCTTGCCCAACAAATTCAACTTTATTCATCAGATTATAAATGTCTGGTGTGATATGATTTGTAGCTCCAGAATCTAGGTACCAGCTAGAGTCGTAGGCAAATTCAGGAGTAGTAGCAATCATGACAGTCATTCATGATGAATCTTGAGCAAAAGAAAATCCATTCTAAAAGGACGATAGGTTATGAAATGATGGATCAAATCAATAGTAACATTGTTGCACCAAATGACCAACACAACCACACAATTGGCATTGAGGTTTATTGAAATTCCAATAATTTCGACCACCATTGAAGCCTCCACGACCTCTTATACCAGAACCTCTAAATTTATTGAATCCACAACTACCAGAACCTCCTCGACTTGGAAAATTATTGAGACCACGAAAATTGCCTTGATTAAAAATAGAAAAGCCATTTTCGAAAGAATTATCAGACTTTTTCTTGCCTCTATTATTCTGGCTCTGAGTTGCTAAGTTAGCACTCAAATTAGAATCTAAAGCTTTTGTAGCCTTCTCAATGTGCCTTTCTTGAGCCAAAAGAACGAACTCTATTTCATCAACAGTATATGAATCTGTGCGTGTGGTAACAGTAGTAATCAAAGTGTCATACTCTAAAAGTAATCCTTCAAAAATTGTGTCAATATGATCTGAAGTAGAGATAGAATAGCCAACTTATAATAGGCTATCAACAATGCTTTTGATTCGCAAGAGATAATCATTCATGGATGATGAACCTTTCTGAGAGCTCTTGAGTTGCGTCTTGAACTTATCAATCTTGGCACGAGTTTGAACAAGAAAGAAAACCTCCAATTTCTCCCAAATCTGGAAAGAAGTTACACATCCAACCATTCTCATTAAAAGCCCTTTAGACATCGATGAAAGGAGCCAAGAGACTAGTAATCGGTCATGTTGTTCCCAATAAGAGAAATCTTGATTGATTTTACCACTTGTTTCATATGTGGAAGAAAGAAATTTTGGAGGAGCAATATCGATTCCATTGATGAACTTTGATAGCTTGTAACCCTTAATTGTAGCTTCAACTTGTTGACGCCAAATCAGAAAATTATTCTAATCAAGTTTTATGGAGATTGAGTGATTGAAGGAAATCAAAACAAATTGGGATGAGAATGAAGAGGTGGGTGTGAGGGAATTGGCCATGGATGATGGCTCTGATACCATGTAAAGAAAGTAACAGAGATGAGAAAGGAAAGTAACAGAAGGTAAAGTGATTTTTTGTTTTTATTTTTCTCTTTCTATTTTGTTCTTTACAGGGTAATATATATAGTAGACCTAACTAACAAATTCTCTAACAATTCACCTAAAAATAATAGAAAAAAACCAATAAGCATATGACACATGTACATCTTGTAACCATATGAAACTATCTCTTAACATGCAAGTATTGGTGGTTCAATCCCCCTAGTGGTTACCCCAGACTCAGCTTCATATCCATTGAAAGTTGGGGCAAAATACCACGAATTACAGTTTGAGAAAAGACCACTACAAAAATAAAGACTGATTAGAGCATGAGGAATAGGGTAATTTGGGATTTGTGCATAGTGATTCTGCCTCAAATTCAAACATGGAGAAGAAGGGGTCCACCCATGGGGCATGCATGGTTTACATCAAGACCTTTGCACCCCAGGCCCCACTTCCTTATGGCCACCTTTCTTCATCACAGTGTGTTTCTTTTGTTTTTGCATGAGCTTACCTATTTTGAATGGGGTTTTGAAAACTGCTTTCAACTTAAATAAACCCAGTTTTAAAAGTTCATCTTTAGACTCTTTTTAGGCATCAGAATCCCAATTTTAATAAACTTATTGTCATTCTCCTTCTAGTATGCACTTTCACAAATTTTACTTGATTTTCAAATAATTTTCTGATTTTTTCCTCAATTTTCAATAAATATGAATGAATTTTCATAATCCCAAAATAATGGAATTTATGGGATTAATTCATGTAAAATCAATTGGGCTTCGGTGGCGGCCCTACATATGATTTTTCTCCTCTAGTTATCAACTGCTATGCTTAATGAACATTATCATCTTTGTCCTTCTCTTTCATATGCATGTGATTATTTTATACTTGAGCTAATCTTGTTTCCATGATAACACATATTATTTGCTATTAAGGTACGCTCCCACTCCCACTTCATTTATCTATTCTCCATGCATGATTGGCTTCCAATGTATGATTATTCCTTGGTATTCATTGATTTCCTTATCAATTGTCACACTTGCCTCACCTTATTTAGTAGAGACCTATTTTTTTAGGGGCTTAGATAGGTGCTACGGCTTGTCGTCGTACCTTCCCAATAGGTAACTTGACCCTTGGACCCAGATTTGGTTTTCACATATCGTCTTTTCATTTTAAGAGTCGCACTTAGGATTTTTCTTTCTTATTTTGTTTTCCCTTTAAAAAAAAAAACAAAAATAAGCCCCTAGACCCAGATTTGGTTTTCACATACCGTCTTTTCCTTTTAGGAGTTGTACTTAGGATTTTTCTTTCTTATTTTATTTTCCCTTTAAAAAATAAAACAAAAATAAGTGGTGACTCCAAGTCTTTTCAAAAAATAATTTTTTTCACAAATAAAAAGTGAGTCGTGCTATCAAGTGGGAACGCGTTGTGGAAAATGCGGGGTCCACATATATACATGTGTGTAAAGAGGAAACTATTTAAAATAAATTTTGGTCTATGACTTTTTAATGTTATTGAGTTCTATGACTTTTAATACTAATTAAATTGGTTTTTGAGTTTCTAATTATTTTTAAAAAATTAATAAATTTTATGTATCAACTATAATTTGATTTAAAATTTATTTTCTTAATGAAAAATTTTATAGATAGAAGTTAAAAGAGATTTAAAAAAGCAAGTGTAATTTAAAGAGAAATGATATTTAAAGATTTTTTGTATGGTATTAGATTGTGGGGAGATAAAAGAAATGATATCATATTTAATTTTATTTATTTATTTTAAATTTTAAATTTTTGCTTTTTCTTTTTATAAACTAATAAAAACAATTTTTACTTATTTTTTAAATATTGTTCTTTAAATAGAAAATTGTTTTTAAATCTACCGAACAGGCACTAATTAACTATGAAAGGACTTTCGGAAGTAAGAACCCAAAAAAAACAAAAGCAAAAGCAAAGATATTTTTTGTCTTTATGTTTATTTTTACAAATTTTATGAAACTATTGAAAGATGATTGCTATGCTTATGAGAGCAATATAATTGCCAACTAGGTGTTCATAAGCATTTCAAACTTTCAACTAATATTATATAGAAACATAGCAGCCTTTTCCTTCATCTTCAAATTTTTTTCCTAGTAAAATATGATATTCCAAATACAAATATAGAAAATTATCTCTTACCAGTTATCGTCCATCTAATTTAGTAGAAAATCCATTGCCCAGAAAGATACAAAGCCAATAAATTTTGACCTAAATTAACAATAGAAAATCCATGTATAATATCTATATAGATAGAAGTACGTAAGACTCTGCATTCAATATCACAGGAGGGATACTGCGCATTCAATTTCATATCATATATACAGATTACAGACCTCACGCTCCTATATGTATAGTGCTTAGGGTTTATACATGGAGATATAGAAGAAAGAAAGGGACAGCGAAAGAAAGAAAGATAAGCAGCGCTACCACCATCATCAAAACAAGATGAAGAGAATCTCCAGCTTTCTGCTAATGTTTTTGCTTGCAGCATTCATAATATTCATGTCGCTGAAGCAATCTGAAAACTTCAGTGGCGCCGAGTATGATGTTCGTATAGTGAACGGGTTCACGGACAATTCATCGCTGGCTTTGGTGATTTGGTGCACATCCGACAACAAGGATATAGGTGGGCGTGCCCTTCAGGTGGGTGATGATTTCAGCTGGAGTGTGAAAACCAATTTATGGGGAGCCACTCCTTTCCACTGCACCATGAAATGGGATGCAACGAGGAAGCAGTTTGATGCCTTTCAGGTTCAGCGGGACGTTCAACGATGTGGCCCTCTTAGGACCTGCTTCTGGTTGGTCAGAGAGGATGGATTTTATTTTAGCAATGACCAAGTCAACTGGAAGAAAGATTTTTCATGGTAAGTGTGATTGATTAATTTAGGGCTGTCGCCTGTGGACTGCATGACTCCTATCTGACCTCTTACTGCCAATAATGGCTGCATTGTCTGTAGAGTATGGTTAGTGCGGTTAGGATCAAGTAACATGTGTAGCAGCCATCTCTAGTCATCAATGGTATCTATGCCATATTTCCTTCTACACATTCAGCCATGAATAAGTATTCAGTTGTCTTTTCCTTTTATTTTTTTTTTTGATAGAAAATATTGCAAGCTTCCATGTAATGTCTAAATGCCTTACATATAAAGGGAGCCCTTCATATATTCCTTTTTTTTTGTTATTATTTTTCTAAGTAAAAAAAATGAATTTTCTATTTTTCAAAATATTAAATAGGTTTGGTAATTCTATTTCTTTTTATTTTGAAAAACATGTTTGATAATTATATAGAAGGATAGTCTATTTTACCGATATTTCATTGATTTTTATGAGTTTAAGCTATTTTTCAATATTTACGATAGTTGGAATCAATAATATTCTCATTTTAAATTTTGTTTAAAATTTTTTTACTAAAAAAATTAAAAACATGTCATTAGAAATTATTTTTGATTTTTTTTTTTCAAAATTTTAATTTTAAAATTTTAAAGGAAAAATATATCCAAACAAATCCTAACATATTTAAAATTTTATGGAAAAAATATCAACTTTTATGTATAAAATATCATTTATGTGATATTAATTCAAAGACCTTTTCAAATACTAAAAGTAACATTTCAAGGTGAAAATGCCACTTCAACTTTTAAGAGTTTAAAAGAAAGTGATATTATGTATTTGCCTTTTGAAAGAAAAGGAAAGATTTTTGTTTTTCCTAAAATATGGTGCATAAACCAAATTTTTGTTTAATCAAAATTTTCAAAATGTCATAGTTATTTTTATCTTTAATTAAAATATTTAAAAATACTCTTTATAAATGTAAAATTCCATTCAACTGCAAGGTATAAGTAATTACCACTTTTACTCTTTTACCATTAAAGGCAGGAGCTCAAGTTAAATGCTACCCACTCAGGGCATTTATACATTTCTATTTGTTTTTTAGCCCAAGATTAAAATATTTATTAGAAATTTAATATAAATTATTGTCATTTATTGATTATTAATTAAATAAGATGTAAAATCAATGATGGAATAGTTTATCATTATTGTTGAAATTCAAAAAAGATTTAAAGAGAAAAAGAGAAGAAAATCTAAGACTTCTTATTATGAATTCTTTTAAAATAGGTATAACACCATTAGAATTTAAATAGAATAAAAACTAATTTACCCTTCAAAAAAGAAAGAAAATAATTCCAATATAGTAACTAAATAAACAAGCCTAATATGCTTTGACTACAATTTGAGGATTCAACTATGCTTCGACTACAATTTGGGGAGGAAGAACGAAGGAAGAGAAGGGCTTGGTTAGGGTTTAAAATGAAATGACACTTTTGACCTCACTTAAATAGGTCACGTGAAGGGCACATGCGTCTTTCATCCAATTAAGGTAACACCGTCACTTCAAAAATGCACATTGCATGCAATTATAAAGCATAGAGGATATATTGCTGGATTTTAAACTCGAGGGGGGCAATGTGCAAAACACATTATAGGTTAGGAGGGTAAAGTGTAATAAACCCAATAACTAAATATATTAATATCTTCTAATATCCTCACAAACTCAAAATGCAACTACAAGAAGCATCGAGAGTTTGCTAACCAAAAATTGAAAGCGTAGAAGCGGGTGTGACTTGGTAAACAAAAAGAAAAAGTAGTAAAAAACATAAGACATAAAACTAAAACTATCAAGAAAAGAAAGAAGAAGAAGAAGAAAACACAAAACTAAAACATCAAGGAAAGAGAGATAGAAGTCAACATAAAACTATCAAGTAGAGATCAATGAAGAAAGACAGAAAAACACAAAACTATAGAAGAAAGAAAAATAAAAGAAGAGATAGAAATTTTTTGGATCATATTCAATAGACAGAGGCATATAGAATTTGGATTCATATCCAACAAATAGAGACAAATAAAATTTGGATTCATATCCAACAAACAGAAACAAATAGAATCTGGATTCATATTCAATAAACAAAAACAAACAAATTTGGATTCATATCTAACCAATAAAGCCAAACAGAATTTAGATTCATATTCAAAAAAAAAAAAAAAAAAGATTCATATCAATAAACAAATAAGGGAAATACAAAATTAGATTGCATATACAATCTTTCCAAATATTTTGAGATCTCCTTGGCAATTTCATACTTTGTCAACTACATGTCTATTAAACTATCAATGGAGTTATTGATCCATGTGATAATTTTTGAATTGCTTACTTCCCAAACATCTAACTATTCTACATATCTTTCGTCCTTTTCATTCATGGGTTTGTGTAAAGTATCAATAATATAACATCACATCTTTTTACCCTTTAAATTTTTTTCTTCATCATATAACTCTAATATGAATCATTTTTTCCATCCAATCTTACACAAATAAATTCAAAGGGAAACATCTTGTTCACCAACTATGACGAATAAATAACAAATAACCACCAAATAGAAGAAAGCAGATATAAACTGAAGAAAATGAAAATTAAATCAAATATTAGGATCAAATAGGAATAGAACAATAAGATCATCCATTATGATATCCCAAGATCAAACAAATATGAAATTAGTGTACGAGATTAAACTCTCTTCCATGAGATCACCAATCAAAAGTCCCATTAGAGATCAATTTTTCTTTAATGCCATGTTGAAATCCAAAAAAGATTCAAAGAGAAAAAAAGAGAAAAGAAAATTTAGGATTTCTCATTATGAATTCTTTTTAAAATATGTACAACAACATTAGAATTTAAATAGACCTAATAAAAAGAAATAAAGACTAATTTACCTTTACTTCTAAAAAGAAACAAAATAATTCTAATATAGTAGCTAAATAAATAAGAGTCATAGTAACTAAATAAATAAATATATAGTAACTAAATATATAATAACTAAATATATTAATATCTTCTAACAATTATTATTATACCTCTAATGTTATCTTATACCATATCTATGAAAACAAACATAAGAAACAAAAAATTATATTAGTGAGCTTTTGTGGTTTTATTTTTGGTTTTGATATTCTTGTTCATTCTGTGAATGTATGCTCCTTGTTTTTCTTTGAAAATACTAGGTACTTAGAAGAATGTGGATTGGAAATTGGGATGTATTTTATATGAAGTGCTCTTGTAAGGTTGATTCTAATCCACAAATGATGATCAACATTAAATTCGAAAATGAAAAAAAAAAACTAATATCAAGGATTGGCTCTTCTTTAATCATGCTATCTAATATATATATATTGTCTTCATGTGTTAATTAAGACAAAATTATTTGGTTTCAAAATGCCCAAGAAACTAAAATTTTGTTATTTTGTCCTTCTCTTGAACTCTAAGCACAATCTCTCTTGCCTTCCATTCACCCCATTCTGGAGCACATCTCATTTGCTTTCCCATCACCCCACTCCAGAGACTCTGACCTAGCTCATGGCTTATGGTGGCATATTGTGTACCCACAGTTTCTAAATTTTTTCTTTGCATTCTTATTTGAAGGCTTAAACCCTTTTCTATTTCAAAATATCTTTTATTTTTAAAAATATTTTAGAGTCGCCACTTACTTTATTTTATTTTTAAAAAATAAAAATGAAAGAAAAAAGTTAAAAACCCTAAAATGACCCTTGAAAGAAAATAAGGTAATGATTTGCTAAACTTAGATCTAGTTCAAGGTTCATATTATATACTAGGAAAGCATAAAGATATCCTTTTAAGCCTAAGTTCAACTTGGTCTTTACTAGTGAATTAAGAAAAAAGATAAACATTTAATTAATTAATCAATGAATACAAGACCTAAAATTGCATAAAACACAAATATGTAGATAAAGACAAGGTAGGTTGCATAAGTGAACAAAATTGGTGATGACATATGATTCACATATCTTGAATTGAATGAATGATATTCCAAAAACCTCATATTTCAACTTATAATTTGTCAATCCTACAATCAACCCATTTTGAAGATAAGAGCCCTTGAAAGCGCGATATGACATAACAAAATAAAAGTTTCATTAATAAATTTTATAATTCTAGTTCATTTTTTTGTACTTATTTTCATTAATTATTTTCTTAGCATTCATGGCTCTAGAGCTTGCATTGTGTGTGACTTGGGTATATTAGGAGTTGCATAAAAGATTCAAGTAATGAGTTCCTTACAATATGATAAGTAGTTCACAATCAATTCATGGGTTTGAAAATCCACTATAGATTCAAGTGCACTACCTCCTAATTAGAAGGATGACTTGTCTTAGTCATCGGGATGGTTTTCCGATGGTGAGTGCACTAGTATGTATTGTTACACATTTGATAAGATTTATGATGAATCATGACATTGGCTATCGAGTAGTTATGATTTACTAACCTTCTACATTACATGGACTCTCAACCTTAAGAGAATATTGAGATATTGTTGTGATCTTCAAAGGTTTTAACCTATAGATAAGTTGATTAAGGTATGTGGAAATAGGTATTCTTGATATAGACACCATGATATCTCATGGGATTGAGACAATGTGTCCCCTTGGGTAATGCTAAGGACATGTGATTAGGAAAACTATGATTGTAGTAATTCCTTCATGGAATTTGACATAGACTCTTGGAAAACTATATTATATTAATTGATCATATAGTAGAAGGATTAGAGACTCAAGGATTAGAGAGGTAATCTTAAAAGGTTGATAGAGTATATCTTGTTAAATTACAAACATTAATTCATAGGGAGTTTTCATGTAGTGGATGGTAGGTCGTAGACTCGAGTTTATATCTTATCCTAATATCTTAAGATATTATATTGCAGTTAACTTTTTGTAGTGGGATGTTGAGTCAACTTCAAAATTAGATTTTGAGGAAGCTAGCATTTTCCTATGGGTCCCAATGGTCTCACTTGAGTTCATATTCCTTGGTGTCACTTTCTTTCTTAAGGATATTTAGGTTCTTTATTCATATGTGTGTATAATGGCCTTTTAGTAAAAAATGCAAGATTACACAAAAGCTTATAAATGGTCTTTATGGACTAGGATAGTTAATTAATTAAAGCTCAATAGGACAAATTAATTAATTAGGACTCAAGTGAGCTAGATTTAGTAACCTAAGCTCAAATTGAACTCAAGTCACTTAAGCCCATAAGGAAGCTTATATAACACCTCATCCTCCTCTCCTGAGTTACGGCTTCATAGATACTTCTATCTTTTAGACTAAGAAAATAACCCTAACCTCAATCCCTTTAGAGAGGATACCACCTCATTTTGTGCCAAGATCTAAGAAAGAGAGCTATGACACCTCTTTTTTGAATTGGATTTGATATGCAAACATTTAAATCATAGGTATGGCTTTCTCCTCTTTAGATCTAAGTTTTTAAATGTTTTTTCCTTTTTTATGCATAGATTTAGAGAAGCTTAGGATAGTTATGCATTCACCTTAATGGTTTAAAGATGAGAGTAGAGATATCTAGTTATTCCCAAAAATTGGCATCAGAGCCCTAGGTTAGGATTTAGCATGGTAGAACCTTTCTAAGATGTGCTCACTTTATTTTGCAATTTCTTTTTTTCATCCCATGAGCCCAAGGAATGAATGTTTGATTTATATTTTAATATGATGAACATGGTTGTGAATGGTTGTTTTTTTTTTCTCTCTCTTTTTTAGATTGGGTTGTAAACTCCATAAGGAGTATAGATTTTTTTATTTTGAATGTAAAAATCTTATTTTTGTTTGTAGATGGGTTGTAAGCTCCATTTCATAGGAGCATAGGATTTTTTTCCAATATGTAAAAAAAATCTTATTTTGATCTATCTTTGTTACCCAAGAAAAGAAAGATCACATTCTAAACAGTCATGGATATCCATGTTGAAGAATGTTAGGATAGAGCCCTTAAAAGCATGACATGGTGTAATATGGTACAGATTTATAACATGATTCCACTGTCCTAATTTATTTATCCTATTCATGCATTATACTCTTTGAGCATACAGGATTGACATCTCTTGCATCCTATATGATTTGGGTGCATCAAGAGTCACACAAAAGATCAAAGTCATGATTTACTTATAAATAGATGAGTTATTCCCAATTGGTTTATGAATCTAGGTAATCCATTTAAAGTTGTAGTGCACTACCTCCTAGTTGAAAAGATGACTTGTCTTGAGATGGTTTTGTTAGGATAGAGACCTAAAAAGAAGGATATGATGTAATAGATTGAGATTCATTTATAAATTTATTTATTTATTTATTTATATTTCTTGATTTCCCTTTATTATCTCATATATAGTAATTGGTTATATGAGCATATAAGCCCATATAAGCATTGTATATGACTTGAGTGCATTAGGAGTTGAAAATGACAAGTTGTTCAAAGTCAGTTTATAGATTTGAGCAATTCAGTAGACTATAGTGCACTACCTCCTAATTAGAGAGATGACTTATCTTGACCATAGAGATGGGTTTTCCATGGTGAGTACACTAGTGTGTATGGTTATACATTGATAGAACCTATAGTGAATCATGATGCAAGACTATCAATTTTTATGATTCACCAAGTTATTATACTACATGGACTCTCAACCTTGAGATGATATTGAGTCTATGCCAAAGTCAACAAGAGGCTTTGACATAAAGGTGAGACCTTAAGATTTCATACATCTCTATGACTAGGGTCACTATTGATGGATGTTGGTA
Source organism: Vitis riparia (assembly GCF_004353265.1). Classification (NCBI taxonomy): domain Eukaryota; kingdom Viridiplantae; phylum Streptophyta; class Magnoliopsida; order Vitales; family Vitaceae; genus Vitis; species Vitis riparia. The sequence goes on from NC_048449.1 coordinate 1,245,821, forward strand.
GTAACAGGTATTCTCAATATGGCCACCATGATATCTCATGGGTTTTAAACAATGTGTCCCTTTGGTTGATCTAAAAAACATGTGATCTTGAAGACCATGATCATAGCATTTCCTTTAGAGAAAATTGGACACATGCTCCTTGGAACTAGAGTATGTCAATTGATCACGTAATAGGTGGACTTATTACTTAAGGATTGGAGAGGTAATCTTGATAGGTGATAAAACTACCTTATTAGATTATGGAAACCAACTCATGAGGAATCTACATACAGTGGATAGTAGTCACAAACTTAAGTTTTGTCTCATTATTATTTACATAGGGTACTGAGTGTAGTTGATTCTTTATAGGGATATTGAATCAACTTCAAAATGAGATTTTTAAGGGAGGTAGTACTGTCCTATGGGTCCCAATGGTCTCTGTGAGCTCATATACCTTGATGACATAGTTTATAAGGGTTGAATAAGTTATAGGTTCACTTATGTGCATAAGAGTGTTTTGATAAGTATGCAAGGTTACATTGGGATTAGTGAACAATATATTTAGATTGGGCTAATTGATTAATTAAATAGTCTTTTTGGGTTAATTAATCAATTAAGACCTTTTTCTAAGTTAGATTAAGTAACCTAAGCCCTTATAGGGCTTAAATTCCTTAAACCCAATGGGGAACCCTATAAATACCCCTTTAGGGCTAGGGCTTCCAGTTAGTCATCTATCACCATTAAAGAATAAAGACAACTTTATTCGTCACCCTTCTAAAAGCCTTATCGTTTGAGTGCCAAGGTTTGAGGTTGAGTCATCAAGTAGAAAATCAGGGTTCATAAGGCTTTTGGTGATTTCAAATTTGATCTTCTCCAAATGGTTTTTATTTGAGAACATCCAAATCAAAGGTAAAGTTTCTAAAGAACTTGATTTAGATCCTTTAATGTTAAGAGTGTATTTTTGCTTCCATTACATAGGATCTAGAAATCCTAAGGAGTTTTCATGCACCTATCTTAGTCCTAAGATAAGGAACGAGAGATTCAAGATTCCCTATAACTTGTATCAGAGCCTTTGATTAGCAAAAAACATTATAGAACCTTTCGAAGATGCGTTAATCTTAGTTTTGCAGGTTATTTTATTCATCTTATGGCCTTATGGATGAATGTATGTGCATAATATATTGTTATCTTGACAATGATAATTATATATTGTGATTGTTATTATTATTACATTTGTTTTCTTTTTCTCTAGATGGATTGTAAGCCCTATAAGGGGCATAGGATTTGGTTCCTTGTAAAAATCCCATTTTTATTTTTCATAGATTGATTTGTAAACTCCAATGCATTGGGGTATAGGAAAAAAAATCCAATTTTATTATTCTATGGAGAGTTTGAAAGCAATCCGAACAATCATGAGGCAGTTATGCACATTCCCTTACTAGAAAGATCAATTCCCATGGAGAAAACAATGGCTAGAGATGTAGAAAACAATCGTTTAAATTTAGGTTTCTACTAGAGCGTTTGAGCATTCTAAGCACTAGAAGTGGTTTCCAATGCTACTTTTAAAAAAAAAATTAATTTGGGCACTCAAGCCCTCTTGGTAGTAGGAAAATAGTAAGGAAATGGTCAACGATTAAAAAGGCTTTTTAGGATAATTGTAATATATAGGGTTTGATTGTAAATTGCTTACTAACCCTATTTTGTGTTGTAGGTATTATTTTGATAAATTTTGATGATTGTCCAAATGGTAATACCAAAGTTATGCAATAGGATTCCTAAATCAATGGGAACTTTTTCTTTTATTATTTCTTTACACTATGTTTTAGCACATATTAAAGATTAATAAAATATTGGAAAAGTGATTTGGGTTTTTTTTTTAAGAAAATAAATTTTCATGAGAGAAGGAGAATGACACCTATGATGGTAGTCTTCTAAGCTCTCCCTTCCTGAGAGAAAATTGATACTTCCCAGTCTTTCAAACTCTTCTCCCTAAGAGAAGAAGAACTTTTATAGATATGAATAGTCTAAGGACAAAGGAATAATAGAGCAATCCGTTTAGCACAGAAGTCTCGGTTTAAGAAGTAAATAACATATTCAGAAAATCTGATGATAGAGAATTTATTTTAAGAAAGGTTGCCAAAATTATTCAAAGTCTGTCTTTTGAAGTGGGAGGAGGGCATGAGTAAAGCCCACAACCTCTATTGTTGAGCCTACCTTGATTTGGGTTCATCACTACTCTCATGGTGGGTTAGGTCCTAGGAATCAAGAGACATGGACTCTTTTTATGGACAAGATCGACTAGATGTGTTTATAGTGAGAGCAACCACCTCCACGATGGGGTTCCTTACTTGGTTACATTGATAGTTCAAGGATAATGGGTATACACTTAATGTTGTATATGAGATGGTTGAATCGCCCAATGTCATCCCACCTGGATAGTTCATAGGCTAAAGAAAAGGTATGTTGGATTTTGCCTTAGGTACCTTTTATGGTTAAGGTGGGAAGATCAATTTGAGAGGACCACTAATTAGTAATAAATTCATGACCTACCTTATGTAGGCTTGATTTTATGATACTAGGATATCTTGAAAATGGATATGTAATTTTGAGAGCTCTACATTTTTTCTAAATTCATTCTTATTGTGTATGCTCATTTTATCAATGCATGGTTTATTTTTCTATTACAAATATCATGTCTTCTGATTTTCATTATTAATAAATTGATTGGACTAAATTATGTGGATTGGAAAAGGATCATGAACATGGTACTCACTTCAGGGGAGCAAAAATGGGTAACTTAGAAATTAGCTCCATCTCCCCCTAAGGAACATTCCACCTAGGAAAATATTGATAAATATCATAGTTGGCAGAAGGAAGATCAGAAGACTAAGTGTATCATACTTAGATCTTTAGGTAACATGCTGCAACATTAGCAAGTGTCTATGCCAACAATTTACTTTATTCTTACCAATCTTCAAGAGATATTTGGTGGCAAAGGCAAGTCAACTAGACAAGTTAGCCTTAAGACTATTATGAATGCTAAGATGTTTGAAGGAACTCCTTTCAGAGATCATATGATTTGTATGATCAAACTTTTTAACAAGGTGGAGATCTTTGGAGATAAGATCAATGGGGAAACTCAGGTTGACATAGTGTTAAAGACTTTGTTGGATTCTTTCAAGTAGTTTAAGTTCAACTACTCTATAAATAACTTAGTGATGAGATTAACTGAATTGATGAGGGTACTAGGAAACCTAGATTTCTCCGTCCCCTAGCCTTGGATCTTGTAGAGTGCATGTACCTATCGTATTCTTCTCTAGATTTATAGCAAAGGAAAATTATGACTTTCAAAACCAATATAAAAAAAAGATGAAGAGATAGAAATTCAAACTTATGTTTTGGATGTTCCTAGATCAAATCTAAGTTAATAGAGATGTAGAAAGCATCATAAAACCTATCTACCTAGAGGTTTTCAATTGAATATCTCCCTCCATGGATGCTTAACACGAGAAAATGATGGACTTCTCTCTGTCTCTTTTTTTGAGGTTGGCTAGGGTTCCTTTCTTTGGAATTTAAAAACACTAAAGTCTAACCTTTAAAGGGGTTAAGATAGGCTTCCTTATAGACTTAAGTGACTTGAGTCCAAATTACACTTATATCACTTAATCTAGCTTACTTGGGTCCTAATTAATTAATTAACCCTAACAGGCTCCAATTAATTAATTAGCACATTCTAGAAAGTCAATTCATAAGATCTAGTACACCTTGCGTTTTTACCAAAATGACCTTATTCACACTTCTAAATTACATACCCACATTACGCTCAAAACGTGTGCCACCATGAATTAGGTACTCGAGCATGAACTATTAAGACCCATAAGAAATACTAACTCCTTCATAATCCAATTCTAAAGTTGACTCAACACTCCATTAAAGAGAGTTCACTACAATATAATATCCTATGAAATTGCAATGAGATAAAATTTGGGTTTGTGACCTACAATTCATTGCAAGTAGACTCCCTATGAACTGGTATTAGTAATATAATAAGGTGGTGTCATCAACCCATCAAGATTACCTTTCTAATCCTTGAGTTACAGATCCTCCTATTATGTGATCAATTTAAATATTCTAGCTTCAAGAAACATATGTCAAATTCCACTGAAGAAATTATTGTAGCCACATATTTCATGATCACATATCCTTTGGATCATCCAAGATGGCACATTATCTCAATCCCATGAGATATCATGGTGCCTCTATTGAGAACACTTATTGTCATTAGCCTCCATCAATAGTGACCTAATTTATAGGGATATATGACCACATTAAGGTCTCACCCACAAGTCAAAATCTCCTGTTGATTTCAACACAAGCTCAATATCCTCTCAAGGTTGAGAGTCCATGCAACATAGTACCTTGGCGAATCATGACAACCTGATAGCCTTACGTCATGATTCACCATAGGTCTATCTAATGTGTAACTAACCATACACGCTAATGCACTTACCATGGGAACCCCATTCCGACTACTAAAACAAGTCATCCCCTCAATTATGAGGTAGTGCACTATAACTTTTACTAAATTGCCCAAATCCATGAACCAATTATGAGCAACTTATCATCTTGTAAGGAACCTATGACTTATATCCTTAGTGCAACATTTAATGCACCCAAGTCATTTACAATGCAAGTGATATGTATTGAGTGCTCAAATCAATATCAATGCATAAAAATGATAACAAAGGGACAATAAAGTATAACTTTGTTACATCATGTCTTTCTTTTAGGGGCTTAATTCCAATAAACTCCTATTAGCCTCAAAAGCAAACCAGGCACCGTAGAAAGAATATGTTCCATACCACACCACCTCTCTTAACTATCTCCTATAAACTGTAGTACTTCCTCTCTATGTGTTTTCTCTTTTAGTGGTTTCTTGGTTTTTAAGACTATGTTACCATTTCACTATTATCAAATAATAGGATCTTGGACAATACAACCAAAGAAACTACGCCTAAGCTAAAAGGCTTCCTTTGTTTCTATATAAGCAACAAGTAAGACCACTTAAAGTGTATACATACCTAGAGGTAAACCTAGAAGAGTCCTTATCAAATTGAAAGTCAATCTAATTCTCGATATATAAGGAGTATTAACTTATCACAAATACTCACAAGCAAAAAATCTCTCATTCTCTTAAGATACTTGAGTATATGCCTGATATTCACCCAAATTTCTAATCATAGATTGAATTGATATCTATTCATCATCCCTATAACAAAGCAAATATCTAATTTAGTACTTAGCATCACAAACATAAAGCTACCCATTATAAGGGCATAGGGTACGTCCTTAATATGATTTCTAGATGTCCAATGACATTGATCCTAAGAAAGGTAACTCAAAACCTAAAGTTAACAAGCCCTTCTTGGAGTCTTGCATCATGCACTTGACTAAATGTTTTTAAGTGTAGGTTACATAGAAAAATTTCCTATCTTATAGTCCTAAAGGACCTTAATCCTAGAAATATATTGCACTCCTTCTAGATTTTCACCTAAAACTAAGTATACTAATGCAATATCCCTACATCATTCCTAATGAGTAGATTGTCATCTACCTATAAGATCTAAGAGCATCATCATGCTTCCTTGCGCCTTCTTGTACCCATAAGGCTATTTACTATGAAAATATTTGGTTGTTATATATCATAAATTAGATGCACTGTAATAGATTGGAGCACTCCAATGGATTTGAGTATGGCTACTATTGAAAAGGTTTTCCATAGTTAAGACAATGTTTTGAACTACCTGCACCCTACCCACATAAGTCTCAACCTGTCCATTTACTTATGTGTTCCTTTTATGGATCAATTTATTACACCTATAGATTTTATCCCTTTAGGTGCTTCTATCGAAACCCAAACTATGTTAGAATACAAGGATTCTAACTATCCCCTCGTAGCTCCTTATGAAGAATGAGTACCAATACTGCTCATTACTTTATCACAATCCATGGGATATAAATCTCCCACTATGATTAGGTACTTGTGTATTAAAAGTAATGGGAATGGTATGTCTCTATACCTCTAGATTCATAGTATCCTATGGAATGTGGAACCATCTCCTAGTTTTTTCCAATCTATTTCACTCTTTGTCTTATTACTTATGATATAATCTTTATAAGAAATCTAACATTTGTACCAACAAACACCTTCTAACAACTCTAACTATAAAGTAATAACCCTCAAAATCCTCTTAGATATCCTATAAACCGATATACCTCTTAAGTAAAGAATGCATAATACAATTTTCAAGACATATCCCCAAAAGAATATTGGAAGTAATAGGAAATTAATCATTAATCTCAATATGTCTACCAAAGTTTGACTTCTTCTTTCCATTACTCCATTTTATAATGAAGTCCCTAGTGCACACAATTGGGATATAAACTATGCTCTTTAAGGAAAGAATTAAACTTACTAGACATACCATCTCAATCCAATCAAAGTACCTTGATATGTTTACCCAATAGTTTATCTGATTCTACCTTAAACTCAAAAAACTTACCCAATGCATCAAATTTCCTAGACACATATCCAAACTTAGAGTAATCATTGAAAAGTGATGAAGTACCCGTACTCTCCTCATGTATGAATATTAAAAGGTCAATACATTGTCAATGTCTATTAACTCTAAACATTTATTGGCTCTAAGTCCTTTAGTAGTAAAAGTCATCTTAGTTATTTTACCATTTATATAGGATTCGTAGAATAAAATATCATTTGGAATAAAAAAAAAGTCCACAAAAGACCAATCTTCGAATCCTATTTGGATTAATATGACCTAGGTTTAGATACCAAATGTTTAATTAGTAATAGGTTCAATCTTGAAATCTGACTATTTTCATTACTTGGCAAAGTGATAATGGGCACACATAAAATTAAAAATATTACGTCCCACTAGCCTACATAATTAACCTTTTAATTGAAGCTAAGGTAACTATAATCTCATCATAAAACTTCTTATATGTTGAAATCCCTATAAAGATTTACAAACAATAGGTCTGAAATCTATTCACCATAATTGATGAAATTCGCCACTATATATTCAACAACGAGACAATGATGTGCACTTTTCTTTTTCCTTAGGTAAATTGGACATTCCTTTTCCATTATTCTAAAAGGTCAAAAAAGAATCATTTGCCCTAAACTTGTTATCTTATTCCTTCTTCTAAACTTTTTTTATTTGGTGTTGTTATTCATTTTCTTAGTAGAAGAACTTGAAGAGCCCTTAACTCTCATATTAACACCCTTATGATCTTTAAGAATCCCATTTGCCATCTTGAAGAAATCTAACAAGGTCTTTAAAATCATATAAACTTTGGTGTTCATAATAGTCCTAAGGGTAGCTTTTTTATACTAATTTGCCCTTATCACCAAATAACACTTGGAGACTAAAAATAGAATATATGCAAAGTACTTGGCAATAGACATGTTGTTGCAACACATTATCCAAAGATCATAGTATGAGACACTTTGGCCTTAGTTAGGAATGTTTTAAAAAACAGTTCCTAGAAAACAGTTTTTGAGAAAAAGTTTTTAAAAATTGTTTTATGTTATTTTCATAAATAAACTAATGTTTGAAAACTGAATTTTGATAAAAAAAAAAATTCTCTATTATTAAAAACAAGAAAACACATTTGGTTAAGTCAATAAAAATAGTTTTATAAAACAAAAAAAAAAAAAAAAAAAAAACTCGTCTTTAATTTGTTTTGTAAAATTGGTGTTTTCTTCCCATTATTAACATCATGTAGTAAAAACAAATAATGTATAAAATAAAAATTTGAAAATATAAATACATACTTTATTAGAACAATAAAAAATTTCATTAATGTAAAATTTTCTATCTTTAAATAATTTCATCCTTAAAAAAAATAAATAAATAAATAAATCTTTATAGTGTAAACATATCTATTTATAAACAATTTATGCTCCTTAAACATGCAATTGATAAATTAATCAAAATTTTGGCAGTATTTTGCCTATTTCATGTTACTTTACAAAATCTTGTACCTATAAAAAAATTTATATATCATACTAATGAAAACCAGTTAAGATATATATATATATATATATATATCATCCTAAAATTTAATTGAATAAAATACAACTATGTAGAATTATACACGTTACAAGTCATGGATTGGCATTAATATAATTCGCTTACATTGATTGGGCAATTTCATCATCATTGTTTGGTGGATCTTGAGTTGAGAAATAGAGGAGCACACTAGTTGTTATAGAATGATTAAAGATGAGTCCTAGCAACTTATAGTGTGGACATCACTTGGAGTAGAATTTTTTTTCATTTGGATGTGCCTAAAAGGAAATAAAAAAATAACAAAAAATCTCATGCTTAGCATTGTGTTAATGGAAAATAATTGAACCAAGAATAATTACTTTGGAAGTCATTTTACCCTAATGTAATTTTATCATGTTTCCTCTAAAGCATGCATCGTGTTACTTTCAGCATCCCAACCAAATCCTATGTGCTTTAAAAGGTCTGAGAATTAATGATGCTTGGCACGTAGTCTAAGAAACTTCCAATTCAACTGTTTTAAATTGAAATTTTGTTTTGCTCTAACATTCATTTCATTTAACATCTTCTTCCAAGTTTGGCTATTGAATGTCCCATTTTCCATGTTACCTCTATTCACTTTTGTTACCATTATATCAATGAAAATCTTCTCAATACAACTACTTCACATTCCTCCTTCCTCAAAATCCATTACCTCAGTGGTCATATGTGCATATACAACTTCTTTTAGCATAAGTAATAAACAAAATAATATGTGAGGTCGATTTATCCCATTATTCCCACCACAACTGTATAACAAATGTTTTATATTTTCTTATATGAATAAAAGTTGTATATTGTATTTATTATAAAAATTTGTAGTCATGGTTTTGGATGGGAATGAAATTATTATAACTATCTAGCTAATACTAGAACATTAAAATTTATTCTTTGCTTTGTGTTGGCTTCAGTTAATATAGAATTAAACTAGTATTATGCTCACAATAGACATTATAAATTATAAAATTTTACCTTAGTTTGACTTCTAAGCTTTAGAAAGAATCTTAATGTTATTGTTGCCCTTAAATGATGTAATATTCTAAAGAAAAAATCTATCACATAGAATCCAAAACGCTATCCTAAATGTAGGAGGATGATATGTAAATCATAATGTCGACAAATGAAAATTTTTTCTGAAGGAAAAAGGATAATATTCAAAATGTAAACATGCAATGCATTAAAAATTAAATAATATCCTCTCTTTTTCTCAAAAAAAAAGTTGTCAAACTTTTATAAGAAATAATTGCAAGTTCACATCTTTCTCTTTATTTATTTTGTCACAAAAATGATATTCACGTCTTTCTTTTTATTTATTTTATAAAAAATATGATTAAACGCCCTAATGAAAAAACAATTAAATTCATTTAATTAAACTTTTATTTTATATCTACCTTCAAAAACTTTCCACCAATATTCTTAAGTTATTAAAGCTTATGAAGCAATGTTATGTTTTCAATCATATTAATGATTTACTAATCGTCCAATCTTCATCCATATACCTTTTTTTTTTCAATAATCAATGTCATGTTGTCCCGTTATCAATTAATTACACCTTTTTTTTTTTACCATGCATATATTTATCTAATTTTGTGCATTAATTTGATATTACCTTATTTCAATCTACAACTCAAGAAATGTGTTACTAATTAGGTTACTTATATACATTTCAATAATTACTAACGATTTTTATTTTCATTTTTATTACCTTCATATCATTTTCAAACAAAGAGGACAAGCCTTTAGCAATATATAAATATCAATCCATACCTAACATTCCACTTCTCCTAAGAACAAAAATGATAATTTCTGAAAATTGTCACCCCAAATTTGTCATTAAATACTAGAATCTCGTGAATGGAAAATTGGTGACAAATAACCAACAAATCTACCCTAACCCAACCCCAAAACTTCAACACAACCTTAGACTCAAAACTATCCCAATTCGAAGTGAGAAAATGGAGATGAACAAAAATTTCAGCTTCACTACTAGTAGTAGATTTTCATAAAGGAATTTCCTAATAATTATTAATGTGTAAGAATATATGGGTCATAAACTCATAGTTAATATTGATGTAATTTCTTTGTAGGCATGGGGTGTGCAAAAGACACCATGTTGAATGGGGCTTGACCAAAATCATATTTATACTTTTGAAAGACAATATAAAGTGACAATTGGTAATGAATGAAACATGACCTTAATAGAATGGCTTCAAGCCTACCCATCCATTTTGGATTTTTTTTTTCCAGTTTTTCACTCACCTTAATTTTTTCAATTAAAAAACTTGTGTAGAAAGACAAAATATCCATATCTCCTCAAACATAACCCTAAATTTTTCTTAGAAATGGGCAGTAACTTCAAAAGGGTGTTGTGCACAAGCAGTACCCATCAAGAAAAAATAGAACCAGTTCTCCAAAATCAATTCGTTTCAAGAAAAAGTCAACAATTTTCAAAATAAAAACAAAATCACAAATAATAATTATTATTATTCAATCAATATAAACAAAAGGGTAGATTATGAGTGCCAATGTGGTAGAAATGTTGAATTACAAAGGAAAAATTGTATGTATATGATAGATAATTCAAAGGAATCTTGCAAAAGAGATGAGTAGAGAAAAGAAATTGATGAGAACCCAAAACTAAAAAAATATGGAATTCACAGAAAATTTAAGTGTTGGGTGGTGGTGTCTGAATTGCAACATAGAGGACAAATAAAGCACAAAACCACTCATTGATTCCATATCCATGTTTTTTTACTTGTTTCAGCAAATCTAAGAGTTGGAACTCCAAAAAAAAAAAAAAACATGAAAAATACTTGAAGATGATGAATCAATGTGAAGATCTTTACGTGAAGTTGTAAAAGTTGGAGATAAGCAGATCTACAAATTAGAAACGAACAGATCTGTAAGTTAGAACTTAAGGGGGAAAATAATAATAATAATAATAATAATAATAATAATAATAATAATAATAATAATACCTAAAAATGAAGAAATAATAGATGAAGATCTTCAGATGAAACAAATAATAAGATGAATTGGTTCTCAACAATGGTTTCAATTTGAGAGAGAATGGCTAAAATTTGATGATGAGCCCAACATAAAGTTGAAACGCAAAAAGATTTTTGTATAAAGGTTTTTTTGTTCTTTGTTTTTGTGTTTTGTGCACAGTAGCAAGAATAAGAGATTTTTTTTTTTTTTTTTTTGTTCTATGAAAACACCATGTTTTGGGAAGAATTTCCTAAAAATAGTTTTTAGAAAATTTTGGAGGCACACATGTTTTTACCTAAAAAAAAAAAGTGTTTTTTGTTTTAAAAAACTGAAAACTATTTTTGAGAATGGTTACCAAACATGTCCTTGGTCTTTTTATTCTTCTAATATCATAATTGATATACCACTCTTTCTTCCTACAAGGTTAGTTCATAAGGAATAGTTAGCTCTACCTAAACTAGCTTCTATGCAACTAGTTACTATATCTAGATTATTATGTTGAGTCCAAATAATTAGTTGTGTTTGGTCTAAATTGAGAAAGAGAGTGATAAGAAAATAGACATGATATCTAATAACAAAGAAAACAACCATGCATATGACATAATTAAGCATTCAAGGTATAATAATAGTTTAACAAGACTACATATCCTTTGGAAAGGTATCCCAGTATCATAAGAATCATGCCTACGATTGGCAAGTCATGACCTCATTACTATTTAGAGACCCTCTTAGATTGATCACCTTATCTTAACCATAGAAGACACCTTAGGCAAGATCAACATAACTTATAAGTTTAGCCATTGGACTATGCATGTGAGATTGCAGTGGGTGATTCGACCACTTCACATCCATGTTAAATATATAAATATTGTACTTGACATCAATTTCACCAAGTGAAAAACCCCACTGATGGGGTGATTGCTCCTACTATAGACATATCTAATCTTGTCCTAACAGAGAGTCTATATCATTTGGTTCCTAGGGTCCAACTTGTTGATGGGGTGGTGATGAACCCAAATCACAATGGGCTCAACAATGGTGGTAATTAAGAGCATTTTAAAACTTCAGTAATTATCTTGATGAATAAATTATCTACTTTGAGAATTTTCAAAAATATTTATTTCCTAATTGGAAACCTAGTGTAATAAGAGAATGTCAATCATGCAAAATTTAAAATTTTCATGAAATTATTTTTCAAAAAAAAAATAATTTTTGATAAAATAACTACTCTCAAAATTTTAAAATCTATTTTTATAAAAATTCTCCTTTTTTATACAATTTCAATTAATAAATATTTTATCTAGGAAATATTTTCAAAGAAATTTATTTCCATCAAATTGCTAAGTATTTTGGTAATACCCTTTAATGATAAATTATATCTAGTGAAAATTTTCATATTATTTATCCTCCAAATTGGAAACTCTAGTGTTATAAAGAAATTACCAATTTATGAGATTCTGAAAACCTTAAGAGCACTTTATCCATGAAAGAAACTTTAGATCTCATATCCAAAATTCCTCATAAATATACTTTCCTTATTCCTACATTTTTCCAATTTAATAAATATTCTTAGACATGGAAACATCATAATAATTTAGTCCATTAAAAACTACCAAAAACAAAATTTTTAATAATTTCTTAATGGATCAAATATTCTCTATGAAAAACTTTCAAAAATGTTTATTTCCTTAAAAAGAATTAAACAATTCATTTTGAAAAGTATTTTCAAAATATTTTATGCCTCCATCAAATTACTAAAACTTCCAAAGCTATCTTATCATAGATTCTCCATCATGAGATTTTTCAAATCCTTTATTTATTTCTTAAATTAAAACGTTTGTGCTAAAAGAATTGCCTTTAAATTCCTTGTCCTTGAACTATCCTTACCTAATCCTTTTTCTCTTAGGGAAAAGAGCTTAGAAAACCACATATCCCAAAACAAAGGAATGGTTCTAAATGGAATAGTAATCTATCTAGCAATAAATAATTTAAATAAATAATCTTGAAAAAACTTCTCATGAAAATTTTCTAAGAATACCAATTTTTTTTTCTTACTACCATATATGGAATATATAAAAAATATAAAATAAAAACAAGGAAATAATTAAATAAATAATTCCCCATGACCTTTAAGGATCTTGTTATATAATTAGTAACCCAAGAACTTCGATTTCTAATATCCAATCTTACCCAATCAAACTAGCAACAAATATAAGGTTAGAAAATAGACAAAACCCCAAAAGGGTTAACCAACATTTTTTAAAGGATGCTTGAAACAACGGGGCTTAACCCTAACAACATGCATTTAACACTTCATGTTTGGTAACGACATGTTAGAAGTTATGCACTTGGTTGCTTGGTAAAGGATGAGCAAGCAGGTGATTAAAAATGAAAACTTCAAAAATATTATTCTTAAAAACTAAGGTTGTTACAAATGCTACTACCTACTGGATACTTCCCTTACTATCAAGTGTTGGAATCTTCAAGACATATCATTTTTTTTTCCTCTCAAGTCTCTTTATTAAGTGCTTTAGTCTCTATTTGTTGACTTTGAACTCGTTACCAATCTTGGGATTGCAAATTTTGGCTCCAAAGGGCACACCTTTTGTACTAGATAAGGAACAATCCACCTTGATCTTAGCTTCCTTAAAAGAGACGGAACTTTGGATCATACAACACCTTTTGGCTTGGTTCGAACTCTCTCCTCAAGATTATTTTATCATAGTAGAACTTGGTCTTCTCCCTTAATCTTCTTTGGAACTCAAATTGAGGACCCATTCCTTAGAGCTTTCAATTTATTCAAGTCTTAGTTTATCTTCATCCTTACCTCATCATAATCAAAGTTAAACTTTCTTAGTCGCTCAATAAGCTTTATGCTTTATTTCCATGAGTAGATGACAACTCATAAACCAACCTATTATTGGACATATAAACCTAAACTTGTTTTATATGTTGTCCTATAGTCTCACAATGCATCTGAGAATTTGCAAGACCAATGCTTCCTTATGATGTTGAAAACCTTCATTATTATACTCATTATCTTCCTAATGGCCAACTCAACTTGTCAACTTGTTTGGTAATAGTAACATGTAGAGACTTTGTGTTTGACTCTATATTTATGCAAGAAGTTTGTGAAGGGTTTATTACAAAAAAAAAAAAAAGAACGGGATCCTCCATCACTGATGATAGCTTCATGAATCCCAAACTTTGAGAATATATTCTCCTTTGTAGCTTAAGCACTACCTTGTGGTAATTGATTTCGCATGCCACATCCTCTACCCATTTGGAAACATAATCAACCCCTACAAGAATATAGTGGTTTCCAAAAGTTAGTAGAAAAAGCTCCATAAAGTTGATCCAATCCCTAAAATCAATTTTTGTAAATCAAAGACATCAAATAAAACCAACAAAAATTCCAATATCAAATTTAATTTCTTCTAATCATTTTCGTTTAAGTTTGTATATAAGTTCCTTTTGTTTAAAATTTATCATGCCCTTTTGCCCTAGTGTCTATATATGATATGATTATTCTATATGGGCATTGTCCTCATCCATCAATTAGTGAAAAGTTCATTTTCTCCCTATTCATTATTAGAAACCGAGTTAAACTTGGGGTTAGAGGGTTGCTTTTATGCCTTCCTAATAAGTAATCTTTGTCCCTTGTACTAGATCTAGGATGATTAACTATTGCATTGTTTTCGTTTTTGGAATTAGTATGGTTTTCATTTTCTTATTTTCATATTTCCTTTAAAAGTAAATAAAATAAAATAAGTAGCAAATCCAAACCTTCTTCTTAAATAATAATAAAAAAAAGTAAATAAAAGACATTTTCAAATAAATAAAGGGAGTTTAGTCATTGAGTGTGAATGAAAATGAAAATGGTAGGTCTAAAGAGTAATTGTTCTTAAAGTTTTAAGAGATTTAATGTTTGGGCTATAAAAGGACTACCTGCTCACATCCTTAACCAATTCACCTCCAGTAGCTAGTTCTGTTATACAACATCTCAACCTTTCATAATTTAAATTCACCTAATGTAAATTCACCGACATATTAAATATCAATACGTGTAGGCTTGGTAGAATATATGAATTCAATGGTATAGCATACGTACACATCATAATACACAGTTCTCTTTCTAGTGAGACTTCTATATAAAGTTCTCGGTTTCTTTGGAGATATCTAAGAAAAAAGAAAAACAGACACCAATCATCCCCACAAAATGAAAAGATTGACCAGCTTTCTTCTAATGTTTTGCTTTTCCCTATGCATTATTCTCATGTCATTCAGGCAATCTCAGTTCTTCAGTGGCACCACCTACGATGTTCGAGTTGTCAACGGCTTCACGGACAATTCATCGTTGGTATTGGTAATTTGGTGTTCCTCCCAACATAATGATTTAGGCGGACGTGCCCTCCAGGCGGGTGATGATTTTAGTTGGAGTCTGAAAACCAACTTGTGGGCCACCACCCTTTTCCACTGCACCATGAAATGGGATCAACGGAGGACAAGTTTTGAAGCCTTTCACGTTCGGCGAGATAGTCAGCGATGTGGCCCTTTCAGGACCTGCTTTTGGCTGGTGAAAGAGGACGGATTTTATTTCAGCAATGACCAAGTAAACTGGAAGAAGGATTTTTCATGGTCATAGTTGATTCAAGTTAATTAGCCGGTATCTCCTATATATTCCAGTGCTGTTGTATCGAGGGTTGTGAGGAATAGCAACTGTAGTTTTAGATGTGTCATGGTATGACATATTATTTTCTGTTAATTTCTTTTGTTTTTGGTAGAAGTACTACTGCAATTTTGGTTCCATAGACTTTCATATCACAGAAACTCTTTCCACCTGATATTACTTGGAACAGAGAAAAAGCCAAAGTGAATGGGTAGGGTTTAAGATTTTGATTAAATGCCAATTTTTTAAGGCTGCGACTGAATTCAAATGCTGCAAGACAACGATCGATCAAGTTCAAAGATAGAGAACAGTGCAAGCAAAACCAAGCCCTTTTTGCCGCTAGCAAACTAGATTTCTAGTACCATTTCAGTATGATATTATATGATTTAAAATAAGTAAACACCTTCCTGCATGGCCCAGTTGGGACAGAACAAGATATGCTAAGACAAAACCCTCCATAATTTAAAAGAAGGAAATGAAAGAGACTTATCATCAGAAAATCTCAAGTACAAAACAGAAGAGGAAAAAAAAAACTTTTAATTTCTTTATTACTAAAGTTTTCACTTGAAGAACTTTTTTAATCTCAGAAATTAGGTCAACTCTACAGTCTTCCTTCTTATTTTTCTACAAACTTCTGGATAAGTTAGAAAACAAACTATGTGCGAAGATGGGACCCTAATGCAAGGAGAATGATTACTAGCGTCTGAACTCATAGACTAAAAAAGGTATCAATTCGGTGATTGAATATTGTTAACAGAAAGTATGGAAATCTTTTCTTTTAATCCTAAACCCTAATCTGTTTTGAGTCCACACTTTCCTTATCATATCCCTTAAAGATGCATCTTAGCCTCTTTCATTATCAAGCTTTTTCTAGAAGCTTTCTATGAGAAAAAAGCCGCATAACCAGCACAGCCAGAGATCGGGATGATCTACTGTTGATTTTGGGCCATGCAAACTCCTATCTGCGGCAAATCAATAAACTCAACAAAAGTAGTGGTGCTGGAATTGATATAGACTAGTCACTGGTCGACCACCATTGCATGATGCTTATAATGGAAGTATGTCACAGAATAGGTGACATCGACATCATACGTAGAAAAAGGCAAATGCTGCTCATACTTATTGGTATCATGGGTTCAATCTATATCTATATCTATATCTATATCCATATCTATATCTTTTCCTCCTGTCAGATACTAGATTGCATAAACAAAAGCAAGGAAAATTTGTGACATACCAAAACCCATTTATGCAATTTATAATTGTTCCTCAAAAAATATGGAATGCTTTTGCAATTAACCATCTGATTCTAGTGTTTGATAGACTCAAGAACCGTGGTTTGTCGCAAACCCTCAAAGTAATTAGTTTTTCACTAGAAGAATAATTTGTTGATTAGGAGAAGTGGTGGATATATGGTATATATATCAAAAGGTAACAAAGAAAATTCTCTTCAGTTACCTTCATGTGCATTAACAAGGAGGAGCTCACTATAAACCAAAGTTCAGACATATCAGAAACAGTAGTAATCTCTTTCTGCTGTCATAGAGAACAAAAATGGAGATGAGATTCTTTTCTTCGAGTGTTCCATCAACGGCAAACAAAAGAAGATTTCTTTTTTAAGGAAACTTTTTATCTCTAAACTGTTCCACCACTAGTGCTCCCCCATCCCTGTATTTTTATTTTGAAGTCCAGTAACATTCTACTTTATGGCTTCCTCTAATCGTAGGCCAGATCATGCAGTGGGACAGCTTCTGGAAAAGCTTGGGTACGCCATATGACCCCGCATCATTGTCTTTGTGTCCGTCAATTATGTTTCTAAACTTGGACCGGATCCTTTCAAACCGGCCCATTTTCTGATTCAAGTCATATAATTAGCTTGTTTTTCTATTAAACCAGCATTTTTTCTTTTAACTTGAACCGAACCGATTCAAACTGGCCCACTTCTGATTCAAGTCATATAATTAGCTTGTTTTTTCTATTAATTAAACCAATAATTTTCTATTAAATTTGGACCGACCGGTTCAAAGTGGTGAGCAGGCTAGTTTTTAGTTCGGCCCAAAAGGACTCTGAATCACTCTCCACTATGGCCCACATGAGTTATTCTGATGTGATTCCAAATTTAAGTCAAAAAACATATTACATCTCTCTTTTTCCATTATAGGACATTGGAATAGTTGATGTACACTCTCCATTATGGTCCAAAATATTTTTTTTGTAAAATTTTTTTAATGTTAATCATTATCTTTTGACTTGAATATATCTTAAACCTCTATTGATGAATTAACATTTGAATTTAGTGAAGAATACAACAAAAATAAGATAAAGTGATTAATGTCATATTTTGCATAAAATATGGCTAAATATTACATTTTAAGCTTGAATATATCATTAAATGCACCTTTCAACTAGGCAATTGTATGTCATTTTATGTATGCCCAACTTTTTTATATTTTCTTCGAGTTTTTTATGTTTATAGTCATATTTCATGAAGAACGAGTTGAATCGAAAGACTAAATTTGTAAAGATTGAGTTCCTCGATGCTAACCATTTTCAATCAATAAAATGTTTTGAGGTGGTTAAAGGAGCTAGACATTTCCAATCAAGTCGAAAAAAGTTATGTTTGATTCCTTACTTTCCAACTTATATCTGACCAAATTTCAGAATTTTTGGAGGTCATTTTCCTATGGAAAAAAAATGGAGAAACACCAGTGATGTTCCAACTCAAGAAAGTGACACCAAAGGCTCCATAAGGGTGCCACCAAATGCTCCATAAGGGTGCTGCTCCCTAGTGGTGTCTTTATTTTAAGGAGCACATGATTGCAGCCCATAAATAACCTTTTCTAATATTTAAACCCAAGGAAATGGGTTAAACCCAATAGCTTACTAATTTTAAATCATCCTTGGCCTTTTTCACATGAAAATGAGACGTTCTCATATGAGGGAACTTAGGGTTGGATATAAAAGAGGGAATGAGCAACCATTTTAGGGGTGGGGATCTTCTCCCTTATGGGGGAGTTCTTACATATTCTTACTCAATTCTTAGAGTCAACGTTGGGAAAATGAGTGTTAGGACATTGAATCTTGTGTAATTGTTGGCAATTTTGTTTCAATTTATGTTTGGCCATAGAAGTTTTTTTAAATAGTGACTTGCTCTCCATTGAAGATTAAGGGTTATTGTTCGTCCAACCGAGAAGTCATAGGTATGTCTAAAAAGGTTTGGCTTGTGGCATATAAAAAGGTTCGGTATCATTTTTGGACTTAAAATGTTTTTTAAATGATTTTTCAAAAAGCAAGGGACACTCAAGTGGTTAATCTCGCTCAAACGGTCAACCAACTCAAGTGGCATGGAACGCTCAAGCGGCATGGAATGCTCAAGCGGTCCAAGTCCATTCAAGCAGTCATGTCAGTCCTACCAAGTTTAGAAACATATTTTGAATAAATTCCACTCAAACTCTAATTTGGAAACTTAAGATACTAAAACTATTTTAGCTTGTGCCTATATATACCTCTCTAATAACCCCTTTAGGATTAGAGATTTGAGCGAAGAGATTAGTGATCGTAGAGATCTAAGAGTTTAGAGACCTCTCATTCTATAGATGGACTCCTTGAGAGAAAGCCTTATTGCCACATCATTCCCGATTTCTCATTCAATGATTTAGATCTTTGAATTGTTGGTTAAAGACCTAAATCCCTTTAGAGGGACCAAATAATCCACTAGGGAGCAATAGGGAGTTGTTGCATCACGAACGTGGATCAAGTTGTAGGTTTTGAAGAGTAAGTCTTTAAGGTAAAGCGACCAAGTAAATTTGTATAATTTGATTCTGAATAGTGGATTTAGATCGGTAGATCTTACACCTCGTGGTTTGTTTATCTCCATAAGTTTGTGAGGGTTTTCCAAGTAAAAACTTTTATGTCTCATTGTCTATATCTTTATATTTTTTATTATGTTTGAAGTATCTAGATTAGGTTAATTTGATTAATCCTAATATATTGTAGGTTTTCCTAAAAAGTGCATATCTATTTATTCCTACTTATTTTCTAGTTGATGACTTTGAATATCTTGGTTTGATTGGTTAATTAGTTATTAAATTAGTTGATTTGTTATCTTGGTGGTTGTGGTGGTTATACCCATAACCAATTATTAATTAATTTGTTGAGATTATAGTTGAGTTTGTTAGGTTGGTTATTCTGGTGGTTATTATTATTATCTCTAACATATCTCAACATATATTGTTAATCTTTGGATATCAATTAACCATAAAAATCAATTTTTTATTTGGAGCAAAATCTTAAGATAAAGTTTAGACATATTTTATAAATAATTTATTTAAATTTTTTTAAATCACTCATTCACCCCCCATCTTTGTGTTCCCTATTGGATTTCGATTATTATTGGAGTGGTATTTAAGCAATACTCATTTTGCAAGGAGATCTTGGATATCATTTCATTTTTTAGTTTTCTTTATTTTTCTTGTTCTTGCTTTCATTTATTTCCTTTGTCTTGAATTGGTTTTATTTAATGTATAATTGCATCTTTTTATCATCATTGATCATTACAATTTCATATTTGATATGAGGTTTCATGTTCAATTTCTTGCTTTCTATTTTATTCTTTCATTTTAATTTTCATTCAATGTTGATTGAGTAGTTATTTTGGTTGGAGAAAGGGTGTCCTAAGGCTTCCCTTCCTTCCGTTAGAATGACCCTATGCTCATAATGTATGATCATAATTCAAAGTACCTTGTTGTTATATTTCTTTTACTCAATAGAAAACACCATATCTCAATATTTGGCAAATGATGATTATAAGGTCTCAACAGGTATCTTAAGCACTTAATGAGAAAGTCGTTTTGACTTGGGATTGCCTTTATTGAGTTTTTAATGCGGCAATTAGAAAAACATGTGATATATTGAGCTCAATGCAACCATTGCATTATTATGCCCAATTAGAGATTGGAGCCTAGGTAATAGGGTATGGCGAAGCCTTTTTTACTTGGAACAATTGTATATAAGCCTAGGACAACAATTTTCAAATCATTAATACTTTACTTAAAATGAGGTAAACATAGGGGATTTCAATTGATAGGTGAACACCTGTAATAGAATATTAATAACAAGAATCATTTCGTGGTAAGGAAAGGACCCTAGGAATTCCCCTTTCCTTAATTGTTAATTAGTTACAAATTAGTTAAGTCTTTTTAACCAGTTCTTGGTTTTTGCATAACAACTTTTCAAACACTTTCTTGCCTAAAGCAAGAAATCAAAAAAGATTTTTCAACTACCATTTCCTTTGATTCTTTTAATCTTTCCACTTCACCTGCATTCCAAGATCACTTCCCTGAGGTTTGACACTTGACTCACTAGGTTTTTTAAATAATTACAATAGCACCATATGCTTGGGGAACCGCCATTTTATTCATATAGATTTTGGCGCGATCATAAAGTGTTCATGAATATGAGTATCACGACAACCCGAAGATTCAAGAATAATGGAAGCAAGGTGGGGAAGCTTTAATACACAAGGAAATGTGAAAAAGGCAAGAAAATGAGGTGTTATCAAAATTTTAGAG
This sequence comes from Vitis riparia, assembly GCF_004353265.1. NCBI lineage: Eukaryota > Viridiplantae > Streptophyta > Magnoliopsida > Vitales > Vitaceae > Vitis > Vitis riparia. Next base: position 1,267,159 of record NC_048449.1, read on the forward strand.
CAAAATTAATACCCAGAGAACCAAATTGACACCACACTAAAGCAAATCAACACATCAACTCCTAGTACTAAAATTTTGCTAGTAATTCCTTAATAGATAAAATATTATTTAAGAAAAACTTCCAAAAATGATTATTTCCTAAAAGGAATCAAACACTCCATTTTGGGAAGTATTTTCAAAATATTTTATTCCTATTAAATTTCTAAAGCTTCCAAAAATATTTTGGTAACCTTTCTTAACAAATTCTCTATTATGAGATTTTCCAAAACCTTTATTTATTACTTGAATTGGAACACTTGTGCTAAATGGAAATTGTTCTTAATTTCCTTGTCCTTGAACTTTCCTTATCCGAACATAATCCTTCTTTTCTCAAGGAGGGGAAAGCTTGAAGGACTTGACACTATCCTCCTTCTTTATGGGGGGGAGAGCTTGGAGGACTATTGTAGGTATTGTTCTCATTTTCTCAAGGGGTGAGAGCCTAAAGAATCACCAATCCCATAATAAGAGGAAAGTTTCAAAAAGAAATAACAACCCAAAAATAGCAACATCCAATTCTAAATAAATAATATTTCGAAAGAACTTCTCATGAAAATTTATTTTTTATAAGAATACCAAAATATTTTATTTTAATCTATATATGCAATCTACAAAAAAACATAAAATAAATAGGAAAATAATTAAATATATATTTCCCTATGATCTTTAATATGCTATAAAAAAATTTGGTAGTCTTAATTTGCAATAACAAGCATTCAAATTTACCAAAATAACAAAAAATAATGTTAGAATATGGATAAACCCTAAAATACCCCAAAATTGGGAATATGTCGTCACCACTGCTTGAGAGGCTAAAATTTTCTACAGGGCGCTTAAAGCTTCTTGAAGTGCTTAAGAATTCTACTTAAGCACTAATCTCAGTGCTCAAGTGTTGCCGCTTGCAATCGCACATTGAGATCAACTTCTTCACTTTTTTTGAACATTTTTCCACTGAAAAACTCACATTCGCAGACTAGTTTCTCCACTAAGGGTGTTTATGAATTATTTAAACCTTCAATCTCCATTTTTAGGCTATTGTAGATGGATAAAGATTTGAATTTTACAATACAAAAAATCCTATGCTCTACCGTAACAAAGCTTACAATCCATCTATGAAAAAAAAAATGATTTTTACATTGAAACCTAAAAATCTTGTACTCCTAACCATAAAGGTTATAACCTAATCTAGAGAAAGAAAAAAATAGATATCATATCCATTCATATTCATATAAAATAACATCCACTCATATAAAGTGCTTGCACCTTAGAAAAGATATAGCATACAAGAACCTAACTTAGAGTTCTAACACTAGTTGTTGGGAACCCCAAATTACTTCGTTCCTTAACCTTGAATCTTGAAAGGTGCATTCATTTTATCCTTGGCTCCTCTAGATCTATCACAGGGAAAATATACAGTATCAAAAATAAATAAATAAATAAATACTAGATCTAGAGATTATGAGTCCATACCTCCAATCTGAATGTTTCCAAATCGAATCCAATTTGACAAAGATGTTGAATTCATAGTAGTCATTGTAGAACTTGTCTACTTAAGGATTATTCACTTGATTTGTCCCTTCGTGGATCCTTACACAAGAGAAAGGTGTGTTTCTCTTCCTCTCTTGAGAGTTGCTAAGGTTTTTCTCAATTAGGTGTCTTGAGTTCTTGTTAATCTCTCTAGAAAATGATGGATAAAATGTAGAAAACCTAAACCCTAAACCCCTAAGAGAGACTTATACAGTTTGGGTTTAAGTAACGTGAGCTTAAATTGGGCTTGGGTTGCCTAATCTGGTCCACTTGGGTCTTAATTAATTAATTATCCTAATAGTGTTTCAATGATAACTTTGGTTTGCACTTTCAATTAAGATTTTCATTACCACACTGAAGGATTTATTCAAGAAGTGTCAACCAAAGAGTAACCATAGATCATTCCAACTTCTTATGCTCCTCAACCTTACAGTGTTGAACCACATTTTTGCTCTATCATTCAAAGTTAGTGGGCAGATGATCTTCATTCTCATGAGATCCAATAACATATTAACATCATGGAAAGTGAAACATATATATTTCCTCCACATTCTTGTTATGTGTGTAGCGGTTCTTGTTATCCATTCCTTTGAAAATGAGTAGTAAGGGTACAATATGAAGCTTGATTATGATATGTTCAATATGCATCACAAAGCCTGATAGAGTTATAGTCCTTAGAGGGTTAAGGTGATTTGGGCTAGCTTGATTGTTTTGATCTTGATTCTCTCCTTCCATGATTGGATTCGAGATTTTTGAATCTGGATCAAATCCCCTTGCTAAATTCCTAACCACTTTGCATGCAAGTTTAGCATAAAAAAGTTAATAACAAAAACAAGACTAAAAATTGAAATAAAAGTAAAAATTAAAATAAAATAAAATAAAATAAAAATTGTAACTCAACTTTCTAATATACTAAAAAGAATTGAATTAATTTTTTTTAAAAAAAGCCATAGTAATGGCAATTTGGTTGATCCCACATAGAATACTATTAAGCACCTAATGATGTAAAGACTCAAGATATTTATCTTAATTAATCTAGAATTCGATTAAATTAAAAATATTGATTTTTTTTGTTTTTTTTTTTTATAAAAAGGTAAATCATATTGTAATGATTGAAAGGTTACCTAATAGGAAATTATCTAGATTTTTAGTTCACTCTTAAGTTTGATGTTCATGAGGATTGGGTACGTGTTGATTATCATAATAATATCACTCTTTTGCATTCATTTCTCATTTGAATAAGCCCTTAACTACTCTTAAATACTAACTTAAGGGTTTCACATAGAATAATTGAACGGATCTTAATGAATTAACCTATTTTAGAAGAATCATTCATTAAATCCAGTAGGTATTAAACATACCTTATTCTGATAGATTTATCTGAGAGTTCTTATTCCTTTTGAAAACATTAAAGTTGTATGAATCTTAGAGTGGAGATTCAACTTACTATATCATGCACACATTCTCGTGTCATTCTCCCTTAAGAGATTCTTCTCATCTGGATAATAAACCACTTTGTTGCTCATACTTTGTTCAACACACACCATTAATTTAGAGAATAATGAAAACACATTAACAAGAAAGAATAGGTATTGTTTTCAATGACCATGTACCTCAAAAAAATTCTACGAAAAGTATTTATTCCTACCTCTTACCTTAAAATCATTAATAGAACACCCAAAATATTCAAACACAAACATAAAAGCCTAATAAACAAAGTCTCGAAATTGAGACGACATAAATGTAACATGTGTGGAATATTTTGATAAATATCACTATGGTGTCAAAATTCAAGTATCCTTCATCCATTTAATTGTTGTATAAAAAATCTAAGTACACGTTGATTTTGGTGTTGAAATTTGTTGTGTCTATATAAGAATTTTTAGCTTCAAAACTACCATTTCCCATGGCCTTCTTCAGTTGCCTGAGGTTTAAACACATTCTAATCAACTTAAAATTCATCCTCAAAACAATATTTGAATGGATCGAAGCTCAAAAATCAATTTTTAAAGTGTTTGTCAAAATTTGGAGCTTATATCAATGTGGTATTGACTCATTTCAATAAAAGAGCAAATTAGATTCTTCTGCTTGAAAAAGATACATGGGTCTGGTATCAATTTGGATATTGAAATTAGAGTCTTGTATCAAGATTGAGTCTAACTCCTATTTTTGCCTTGTATAAAAATTTAAGGTCAAGGTTGAATCAAGCAGTATCGAAATGTGGGGTCTCGTGTCGAAATTTAGTATTGGGTGCACCATTCATTACATTAAATATGTCTTAAAATTTCACACTTGTTAATTTAGACAAACCTTGTCTCTTAATACACTTAAACTTCTTCAATTCCCTTTATTGAATTGGCTATCAAATTTCACACCTTGTATCAAATTGGAAATTAATAAAGGCTTATTCTTTTTGTCTAACAATATTGAATATTCTATCAGTTTTAAAGATTGTGATTTTGATCATTTTAACGGAATAAATAATTATGAAAATTAAATTCTATAAGAATATTTATCAAATTGGAAAAGTATAGGAATAAGAAAAATAAATGTTATAAGGTATTTTGAACATGAGAGTCTAAGCTCTCTTCTTGGATAAGGTGTTCTCAAGATTTTCAAAATATCATAAATTGGTGATTTCCTTATCACACTAGATTTTCCCATTAGAAAATAAATATTTTGAAATTTTTCACTAAAGATAATTTATCATTAAGGGGTATTACCAAAAATATGCTTAGTAAATTGATGGAAATAAATTTATTTGAAAATATTATCTATATAAAATATTTATTAATTGGAATTGTAAGATAAGAAGAATTTTTATGAAAATAGCTTTAAAAATCTGAGAGAAAATATTTTATCACAATTTATTTTTGGACAAAATACTTTCTTGGAAATTTAAATTTTTCTAAAGGGCATTCTCCTATTACACTAGGTTTCCAATTAAGAAATAATTATTTTTGGAAATTCTTAAATAATATAATTTATTAATCAAGATAATTACTAAAGTTTAAAAAACTCTTAATTAACTCAAAAGATTAAGTAGGAGAGGGCCTAGGCAAGCTTACAACCTCAGTTGTTAAGGTCATCTCAATTTAGGTTCATCATCATCTTATCAGTGGGGTTGGGCCTTAAGAATCAAGATATGTGGACTTTTTAATTAGATAAGACTAGAGATGTCTATGATAGGAGTGACCACCCCCATCAATAGGGGTTCTTCACTTAGTGACATTGATATCAAGGACAATGGTTATACACTTAACTTAGATATGAAGTGATCGAATCATCTACCAAGGTCCCACTTACATTGTCTAAGGACCAAACTTTAAGCTATGTTAATCTTGTCTTGGTACCTTCCATGGTTAAAGCAAGAAAATCAATCTAAGAAGGTCTCTAGCTGGTAATAAGGTCATGACCTGCCCATTATAGGTTTGATTGTTATAACACTTAGACACCTTAGAAAAAGATATGTAGTCCTAACTCCTAAGAGCTAGCTCTATATTTTTGCTAAATATTTGTTAACCTTGAATGCTCGATTAGACTAGATGCATAATTGTTTTCTTTGTTATAGATATCATGTTTGTTTGTTATAACTCTCTTTTTCCCAATTACTTAATGGACCAAGCCCAACTATTCTTTTGGACGGAACGAGATATTCTAGATATAGTAACTAACGGCATGAAGCTAATTTAGGTGGAACTAGTCATCCCTTGTGAACAAACCTAGCAAGAAGAAAGAATGGGATGTTGAAGGTGGCATAAAATGAATCAAAAGATCAAAAGTCTCAGACTTAGGTCTTTAAATAATGTGTTGCAATAGCAATGCATGATTTCACTTTTCTTTTGTGTCTCATAAAATGAACTAACTTTTCAAGTATTATTTCTCCATCGTTTTTCTCTTTTCTAGGACATTTTAGATTATTCCCTTCTTCTCCATCTTCTGGTTTTATTTCTCCTTATGTTCTATGATTATGTTAGGATCTCCTTTTTTTTTATTTTTTTTTAGTTTGTTGCTTTGTTTCCTTTGGGTTTTAAACCCCATTCTACATATGAGTTAAACTTATTTCTTGTCTATACTTTTTAGTTTTAACTTGATTAGATATAGATTTTCTTAGTAAAGGAAGTATGTGCCTAATTCAAATAATAGCACGAACCAGGATTAGGGCTTAGTGGATAACCTGATTTAAAAAGAATTATTAGTGGAGTGAATGATTGAGCTTTAAAAAAAATTAGAATTAGAATTAGTGTTATTTTAAGAAGATTTAATTGAGAAAAATAATTAAAATAGTAAAAGAAATTAGAAAGTGTTAAACACCCCATATAAATTCGCATGCATAGTTGCACACACACGAGGACCAAGCCGAGAAATGATACATCCACGACCTTTTATCCCAGTTCTTTGTTTAGGAAAATGCTTTTAAAAATTTCAACTCCAAAGCCATGACTATACTTGGTGAAATAATCCAAACCCATGTCATAGAACCACCAAACCAGTTCAAAAAACCACCGAAGACGTGATGTAGAGATCAGTGACATCGGGCAGGAGCTGGGCGTGGCACTCAGGCTTTTACACGAACCAAATGGCTCGATCTTCTTTGCTCTGTAAAAACACTAGATTTCTCAACCATGCCTCCACACAAGGAAGACTGGGAGAATACAGGGGCTTCTTCTCCGAAAGCTTTTTGAGCCACTCATCTTCTGCAGCAGAGGAGAGCTCTGCGCAAGAGAAGCTTTAGAAAACTAGGGTTAGGGTTTTCCTAGGTTTGGAATTTGGGGGAAAAAACAAGGGCTTATAGCAGAGGATTTTGGCGAAAACAATGTGGCATCAACACTACTGAACTTTGGATACAGAAATGGACATTCTTTTTTGGATTTTTTATTTTGAATAGAAATCTTTCGTGGATTTTCAGAAATATTTTAGTGATTTGGATGGAGCAAAGCTCAATTTGTTATCTTCATCTTTGATATGAAGATAGTCTGGCAAGTTTGTTATATTCATATCAAATATGAAGGTGGCCTGGCAAACAGAAGAACGTTCTAGAACAATAAGACTAAAACAAAGTCGTATTGAGTGGTCTTTTTTATATTATTATTCATCTAACAAGCTTAGAGTACGTTAGATTTTTAAAAACGTTTTTAATATTTAAATGATTAAAATTTTAAGTGTTAAAAATATTAAAAATACTTTCTAAAATCACTGTCGAATTTATATGAAAGTGATTTTAGAAAATGTTTCTAACCTTTTTAATACTTGAATAATACAAGTATTAGAAATATTAAAAACGATTCCTAAAATCAATGGTAACCCACCTAAATACACATCACTTCAAAGTGCATGAAACTCTTATTATTTTGGGATGATAATTTGATATTTAAATTATGGAAAGTTGGGCTTCCATTTTTCTAATATTTCTATACGAGGACATAGGAACCCACCTTTCCCTTATATTTAATAATTACATTTTCAATCAGAAGAATCCATTTTTATATATTTATTTATTTATATTTTTGGGCTAACCATCAGCTATCCCTTTGGACCTTGATAATTTTAAATTCAGCAACTGTTGAGCTGGTTGCATGGTTTGCACATCATGCAACTTCCATATGCCCAATGCTAATTTTTAAAAACATAGACCAATGCTTTTGCCTCAGTATCTTTGGCAGCTCTTCACTGGGGTGCCCGCTTCAAATTCTCCAACTTTTGATCATTGTAAAGCTCTTTCTTAAAGAGGACGGAACAAGCTTGAGGTGAGTGCTGTAAAAGGTAGCCCGTAGCCTGTAGCCTGCATACCTAACAAACAGAGCCCAGTGATCAGATAGATTTGCTTATATGAGTGGGCGTAGAAGCAGCAGACTCATGAGGCGGTGAATATTATGATCTTAGCACAAAATAATTACAACATACTTGGCAGGTGACATTGCACTTCTGACCGGCTCTGTCCATCCCTATTTATGCTTAGGGTTTGAAAACAGAACGATAGGGAGCAGAGAGACATCAAAGAAGATGAGAGATATCGTATGGGAGGCATCAAGTTTGAGGCCCCAGATAAGATTGTATGGGATCTCTCTATAAACCTATGTTCATAGATTTATCAGAAATCCATATCTGCAATTTATAGGTCATCCGAAATCCAAGTCCTCACGCCCAATCTCAATGACTTTGGACACGCAGAGACACTAATCACTGAATCAGAAATATACAATCACTATGCAGTTCAATACACAGTTTTGACTATAGCACCTCAGCAAGTCTCATATTGAACACTACAATTTACCCACTACCAGCAAGGCCTACTAAGTGGTCAATCACATCTTTGAGGCTAGAGTAATGAGCCAGGAACTTGTTGTGAAGTTCCTTCTGGTCAAAGTTATTTTGCTGCCACTCGGAAATACCATCACCCATGACCTTCAGACCATGCTGCAGCATTTCCATTCCTTTGCTAATTCCATCAGGCAGCTTCCTTCTCTTGTTGGCTTGTTTTTCATTGTCAATCTTCATGATTTCACATCCCACAGCTTCTGTATCAACTTTTGATATCTTTAGAACCATTTCTTTCAGCATCAGACCTTCCTTCAAATGCAGCCCCAGCTGCTCAGAGCTAGGTGTAACTGTGAGTGTCATTTCCTTATCAAGAAATGCCTTGAACTCAGATGTAAATCTCTCCTCATTTGCCTCATCTCCTGACTCTAAATCAAATGAAAGAGCTGCATTTTGTGGCACAAATCTCCATAGCTGATCACAAGAAGTACGTCCAGAAAAGTATCCAAAGGCGGTGATTGCCAGATGGACAAATGCCCAGTGACGCTCACTCAGTAACATGCGATACAATTCCCATACAGCAGAGCTCTTGGCATTTTTATCACTTTCTACTATTTTCATGTAAGCAAGGCCGGCCAGGAAAGAAGCCAGATCTGGTTTGCATTCATACAATTGAGTATCTGAAGCTGCTTGCCCTGAGATAAAAAGGTTTTGAAGCTCCAAGATGACTTCTTCCATTGCATCAGATGCATATAGATGCTTCATATTTGAGACAATCCCTAATGTTTCACTCAGAAGCTTACGACAATGATCTTTCATTTGATTGTCCATGGAACTTCTGTACTTTTGAATTATTGCAACTAAAAACCTCAGGGTCTTCGTGTCAATATCAGATGTTTTGACCTCACTACACAATAAACAAGAAAACTTCACTCAGGGTCTGATCTTTGAAAGATATTGATAAATTCATGTAGGATATATTCAGGATTTAGTGTCAGAACTAACTTGAAAATTATGGTAAAACAGTCAACAAGAGAAATCAAATAAAATCAGGTTATTGTCATATGATGCAGGATCTTTTTCATAAGCTTGGTGATTCAATCACAAATGGCATTGAAGAGTCAATTTTCACTTTTAAGCAGATAATATATAGGTGTAAAGGAACATATTACTTACATGGACTGCAAGGCAGCAGACAGAGCAAAAACTGGTAGACCAAAAACACCAGAACTACACGCTTGCAATGTTTTGTCATCAAAACTATCTATGAAGCCAAAATAATCGGTCATGATTCTCCGGGTAGCAATACTCTTCATGCTATCCGATAGTAAATTCAGTGGGAAACCTTCCATGAGCAATGCAATGTGCATTACCAATGACAATTGTGATCTATCATCCCCAACAATGGAACTGTAAACTTGATCTACTATAGACTCTGTACCAGAACTCAGAATTTTGCAGATTGATCTTGCCATTTTTCTCAGAGGATAACTGGGAGCAAGAACTGGTTGTATAGATGCCACTGACTTCAATAATGAGCAAAGTTTATCAATAATGCCCACCACCATTTCTATCTCAGCATGACGCACCATAAAGCACCAAAGTTCCATAACAATCTCCCAGCAAAGGAAATGAGGATGGAAGAAGTTCTGTAGCAGAAAAAACTCAAATTCACTCCACATAGGGCTTGGAGATACCACAATCATAAATGTTTTCAGTGAAAGGATGAGAGTTGAAAACATAGGCTGCCATACTAATTCTAAGGTTTGTCCAGAACCATATAATATAGGAACTTGCAAAACAAGAACAGAAGAATACACCTCTTCATCAACTAAAACATCCAAAAGCCATCCAAGCTTTCTGGCAATTCCAAGTCTTACATCTTCTTCAAGATCACGAGAACTTTTCAGAATATTAAGGAACAAGGCAACCCGACTGAGCAACAATATCCGTGCACCAGGCATAGCTTCACAGCTTATAGTAAAGATTGTATCCATTGAAGCTGTCCAGTAAATAGTGCTAGGGTCTCCAACACTAGAATTTGAATTGTGTTCATCAATGAACAACCAATCCAGAATTTGGAACTTCAGCTCCTGTTTCACTTGAGCTGAGTTTAATAAAGCATTAAGTAAATGAAAATATGTTGGCTCCAATAGTTCTGCTAATACTTCACTTGCAGTTTTGAGATGTTTTTCTATACTTAGAGAAATTCCTAAGGTTGAGATCATCAGAACACAGAGTATTATCTCCCTATATACCAAATATGCTTGGCATGGATATTGGGAGGATATTCTAACAGCATTAATCAGGTAAAATTTTACTGGAAGGAATGTCCTTTTAGCTTCTGCTGCAGTAATGGTTTCTGTCCGTGAAGACCATGCCTCAGCTGCACATCTCAGAGATTCATTGGCTAGTGAAATTAGAGTTAGAATAATATCTGGTACATTCACTTTTACCGCTAAAGCACCCTTTCCAAGTTGAAGCAATGTAACCACACCTTTCCATGACAAATTCAGTATCGTTACTAGATTCCCACCATCATTAGCTGCAAGGATGCCCAATTCACACATTTTTTCAATTATACATTTTATTATGTTAATCACATGTTTTGTACTATTGGCCTCTTCACAGTCTATATCGCTTCTCTCGGTTCTTGAATCACATAACTCCCAGTTTACAGCTTGGGAATACACCCTGCATAGTCTCACCACAGCATCGAGGACCACTTGCACCACCTTCAGTACTTCTGAACCAAATGAATGAGTTCTCTGTTAATGACAATAATGTAGCAATTTAGTGGGAGATACCAATTGCTTTCTTCATCAGCAATGAACAGCACAGGCTCAACATTTTCACCCATTGATCTATGTGTCTCCATTTAACTTCATATAATTGCAACATTTCATGCCCAAAGATATTAAGAAACCTCCACCACCTATGGGCTCTAAGATATCATCAAACACAGTGAACAATAAAAATGGTAAACATCAAATGCATTATACAAGATATTCTTTCAAAAGGGTTCTGGTCAACCAAGAGAAAAAGAAGAAGAATATAAATGGACTAAATTTCCATTCAATAAATAAGTCCATAAGATATTCTTTCAAAAGGGTTCCAATCAGAAAAAAGACTAATTTAAAAGGGTTCTGGTCAACCAAAAAAAAAAAAAGATGAAGAATATAAATGAATTGAATTTCCATTCAATAAATAAGTTCATAAGACATTCTTTTGAAAGGGTTCCAGTCGGCAAACAAACATACATACATACTCATTGCTGCAGAAATCAGTCTTCACGGGACATAATTAAAACTAATTCAATTTTTTCTATGGGAAAGAAAAAGAAAGAAAAACAAATGAACCCTAAAAGAGGGTGCAACCCATGTACATGGCATGTATACAAGGATCCAAAAGATCACTTCTTCTTAGGTGATTTACCTCATATAAGAAAAATATAATTTAGCAAATGAAATGAGAGAAAGAGAGTTGTAGAAATATTAGTGATGGAGATTAAGATATTAAATTACACCTTCATACAAGGAGTATATATATAGGAAGTGATGATATTTTATTTTGTTATTTATTATTTATTTGAGGATTATTTATTATTTATTTTAGTAATAAAGTTTTCTTTAGAGTTAGGACTATTAAAATTAGTTTTTTATTAAAGTGGGATTGTCTATCTATATAAGCCTACTGATTTTAAACATTGGAGACTTTTAATCAATAATATTTGTTGAACTAACAATTTTTCTAAAAGCTTAAGCTTGCACCCTCCCCCACGTGTGGCCCCATACCCGCACGTGGATAGCAAACATAAACAAAGCACTGCAAATTAGGAGAGAATACCAAAGAATTAAGGAAACAAACATGAGAATTGCGGAGAGGCGGCTCAAACACGAGACCTCCCACCAAATCAAGCTCTAATACCATGTTGAATTACCAATTTTCCTAAAAGTTCAAGCTTGCAAGATTTGGGTTCAATATGCATATCATGCTCCTTAATAATATTCATAATTATTCTGAATTTTATCTTCTTCTATTTATCTCCTTTATATTGTTTTCTCTCTCCTATCTTACATCAATTGGTATCGGAGCAAGGTTGATTTTGGATGTGTTTTATGATGAGTATACTTACCACTATACTACAACAATTTGACATTCTTTCCATTAAACTAAAGGCATTAAACTATATTTGAGGTCAATTAGGAACACATTTGGCAATGTGAAATTTTCACCAGTAAACAGGAAGTACTAAACTACAGCCAAAGTCGATTTATACGCTTTGTGTTGTTGGAATCCTCATGTCAATCTAAAGGCTCAATTCCTCTAGTAAGTCTCAAAGGTAATTTTTCTACTCCTTGGAGATTTGTGTTTTTAATTTAGTTCTTTGGTTTAACAAGTAACAGGCTAGGATTCTTACCCTTATTTTCTCAATTGTTTTTTCCAATTACCCTACCAAACAAAAAAAAATGTTAAGCCTTTTATTTACCCTAAGTTATTTCATATCAGTTTCGTATATTGTGTCATTACATATTTCTTTATTTAAGTTTTTATTCCTATTGTGTGTGATCAAGTCTAGAAGTAATTTGGTATTAATTGAAGTAATTCATGTTTTATCTTAGCATTGCCTTTTTTCTCATAATTTAACTTTGTTCCCATTTTTCTTTACTTTTGTTTCCACTTAACATGAAGGTCACTAAATTAAAGCAATCACATCTAGCCCCTCAAGTGGGTGAACAAAACCTCATAACTATTGTCACAACCTCACAAGTCAACCTAAAAGAAATGATAGATATTTAAATAGGTAAAAGAAATGAACTTTTTTTTATATATATAAATAAATAAGCAAATATGTATTAAAAAAGACGCCAAAATAGCAACCTAAGGTATACAAGATCAATACATCAACCACTAAAAAGGCTCAAACAAGAGAAAGATCTACCAAACAAAAGGGCCTACAAACCTCAATAGGAGCCCAACTATTCAAAGAAACTAACTAAAGTCAGAGGACAATCATCTATAAACAACTTAGTCTCTAACCAAAGAAAGCAAACAAAAGAGTTTTTTAGCCGTTGGATTGAAAGCACATCATCATTGAAAGCAATTATATTTCTTGCCTTCTAAACCATCCAAAAGATGCATAAAGGGCCTACACTCCAAATCTTCTTGCGCTTTTTGCCCACAAACAAACCATATCAATCCAAAAGTATCTCTCTAACCAACCAGGGAAGCAACCAAGACATCGTACAAAGAGCAAAGAGCAACTCCCATAAAACCCTAATTTTTTTCACAATGAATAAGGAGGTGATCCATGGATTCTTCATGCAGCTGGCAAAGATAACATCTATTTGCTAAAGACCATCCTCTTCTTTGAACTTGATCCAAGGTTAAAGCTTTTCCTCATGTTACCTCCCACACAAAAAAGTTAACTTTAGGTTGCATCCACAAATTCCAAATGTCTCTCATTAGAAAAGAAACGCCACTACCTGACTTTAAGGCATTGTAAAGAGCCTTAACTATAAACTTTCTTCTCATGCAAACACACCAAAATCTCACAACACAATCCACCTCCCAATTATAGAAAGGTTTAGAGAAGTAAGGATTCCACCCCCACCCTACTTTTTCAATTGAGGGATTCCAAACATCCTCCACCCACCCCTCCTTGGAGTCAGCTAAAGCAAATAGAGAAGGGAATGAAACACTCAAAGAATTGTCCCCACACCACTTATCCTTCCAAAATTTCACCCTCCCTCTGTTACCCACCAAGAAAGAGATTGTATTACTCACAAAGCTTATTGTTTTCCATAACCCAACACCAGACCACCCCCCCCCCCCCCCCCCCCCCCCCTCTCACTTCCTAAGAAAACCACCCCCCTCTTTCATCCCCATACTTCCCACTAATAACTTGATTCCAAAGAGCCCCTCATGCACAAAACGCAAACTCCACTTGCAAAGGAGAGTCTTATTGAGAGTTGAGAGACTCTTAACGCTCAATCCCCTTTTCCTCTTGTCTAAGCAAACAATCACCCATCTTACTAAATGTTGTTGTCGCTCAAGCGTTCCACCTCCCCATAGAAAGTTCCCCCATACCTGCTCTAGCCTCAAAAATATTGCGATCCAATGCGTCATAGACCTAGGTCATTTTTTGAAAGATCTTGGAAAGTGGTCTAAGAGGGAAACTATAGATGAGTCTATAATGGGACAAAACTCTAGCAACAATCCTACAAGTCAATCTAAAAGAAATGAAGGATATTTTAATATGTAAAAGAAAGGAAAAATATGGTGATCAAACTTGTTGTGGACCTAGGTCATTTGTTGAAAGATCCTAGAAAGTGGTATGAGAAGTAAACAACAGATGAGTCTATAATGGGACAAAACTCTAGTCAATCCCCAAATCATGGAAGACTTAAGGATTCCCAAGCAGGTTTGCTACCTACATGTCTAGGAAAGCCACTCATATACAACTATCCACTCAATGGTAAAGCCCTAAATGAGGATGATAATATTTATGAGGATGAAGCTTTTGGTGCTGCAATGTCTATCAATGGAGATTGACAATGAAGGTCCTACAAAACCCTTTAGGCATTGGGGGCCACAAGAAGATAACATAATCGACAACGTTGACCCTCACCATTACAACCGATCTCGATTAATCCATGACTAGATACATTTCTAGTTTAGCTTACACTTCTAAAGTTACTCCTCTATCATATGAATTTAAGGGTGTTATGCCTCAGGACTTACCTGACGAATTGCCACCCATTAGAGACATTCAACATTTTATAAACTTAGCCCCAAGATAACAATTACTTAATCTTCCTCAATATAGGATGAACCCTACAAACAAAGCTGAATTAAATCAAAAAATAGGTCTCATAGCTAAGGGTTTTATTCACCATAACCTTAGTCCTTATGTTGTTCCTATTTTACTCACACTAAAAAAAAATGGATCTTAGAGAATGTGTGTGGATGGTAGAGTTATCAACAAAATCCCAATTAAGTATGAGCTTCCTATTCCAAAATTGGATGATGAGTTGGATGAATTAATAGATTACAGAAAGTCTCAATAAAAGAGTAACATAGTAGGTACCATCAAATGAGAATTAGATCTAGAGATGAATAGAAGATAGCCTTTATAAGGCTTAATTTGTCATTGACGGGGGGTAATAAGATGAATGTGGTGTTTGACTCTACCATTGCTAGGTTCAATCTTAAGCCTAAGCCCCTCCCTTGTCCATTTATACTAGCTTGGTGGATAAAACTTCTTTACTTGTCAAGGAGAAGTATCTAGTTCCACTTAGGTTAGGACCTTATTTGGAAGATATTTACTATGATGTCTTTCCCATGGGTGTCCCTCATATCTTGTTAGGACATCCTTCGCCATGCAATTATGATGTGACGAATTTTAGATAAGACGATACCTATACATTTAGGCATAGAGGTAGGGCAATTGTCTTAAAACCTACTAAGCCAACATCTAACAAGTGCAAGCCTGTCAATAAGCCTACTCATAAGGATCCACTTAATCAAAGAATTCAAATTTTGTCTCTTAGGCATTTTGAGCAAGCAAGATTTAACATTGGATTGGTATATACCCTTGTAGCTAAGGAAGGTTTTCACCTTTCATTTGAATATATTTTAGCTTACCTTTCTGAAGTTACTCCTTTGCCAAATTAATTTAAGGGTGTTACGCCTCAAGACTTACCTGATTAATTGCCACCCATTAGAGACATTCAACTTGTTATAAAGTTAGTCGTAGGATCACAATTACCGAATCTTCCTCAATATAGGATGAACCCCACAAATAAAGCTGAATTGAATCGAAAAATAAGTCTATTAGCCAAGGGTTTTATTCACCATAACCTTAGTCCTTGTGTTGTTCCTCCTTTACTGAAATTTAAAAAAAAAATGGATCCTATAGAATGTGTAGAGTAGAGTTATCAACAAAATCACAGTTAAGTATAAGTTTCCTATTCCTCAACTGGATGATAAATTAGATGAGTTAGTTGGTTCCTAAAAGTTTCGAAGATAAACTAACATAGTAGGTACCATCAAATTAGGATTAGATCTAGAGACGAGTAGAAGATAGTCTTTAAAACTCCAGATGAATTGTATGAGTGTTTAGTGACGTCTTTGGAATGTCTGATACTATGTATTACCAATGGAGTTTATCCTTTACTCTGACCATCAAGCCCTTAGATACCTTAATTCCCAACGGAAGATGAGTGAAATCATGTTGCATAGATTAAATTCCTCTAAGACTACACTTTAGTTCTTAAACATTGTTTTAGGCTAGAAAATAAGGCCACAAAGGCCCTAAGTCACATTGTCACTACTCTCCACTTTATGAGTAATAAAGAGGTAGGGTTTAAGAAAATATGGGACGAGTATCCACCTTATCTAGATTTTGGTATTATTTTTACAAATTTCTTAGATATTCACAATAGACACCATGCCAAGTTTCTCCTTCAACATGGCTATCTTTTCAAGGAAATTAAATTGTGCAGTCCTTGTACTTCACTAAAAGAGTTTTTAGTTTAGGAATCACATGCTCAAGGTCTAGCAAGGCATTTTGGTAGGGGTAAAACTCTAGCTATAGTTGAAAATAGGTTTTATTGACCTTCATTGAAAAGGGATGTTGCTAGAATAATGTCTCAATGTCATACATGTCAACTAAACAAGGCTAAGAAATAAAACACAGGTTTGTACACTCCACTATTTGTTCCACATACACCTTGGTGCTTCACATGAACTTTTGTCTTAGGGTTGCCTAAAACTGCTAGATGTCATGATTCCATTTTACTAGTTGTGTATAAATTCTCTAAGATGGTCTATTTATCCAGTGTTCTAAGACTGGCAAAGCTGTTTTGAATAAAATTGAGAGGTTTTATGGTTTACCTTCTACTATTGTGTCTGATAGGGATCTCATGTTTGTTAACTATTTTTGGATGACCATTGGAAATTGTTTGGAACCACTTTGAAGTATTCCTCTACTTCCCATCCTAAAATAGATGATCAGAAGAGTTAATTATAGTTAGGGTGACTCATTTAGATACCTAGTTGGTAAGAAACCTTGTAATTGGGATCTTGTTTTATCCATCGCTGAGTTTGCTTACAATTACTCAGTCAATCAGTCCACAAGAAAACATCCTTTTGAAGTTGTTAATGATCTTTTGCCTCACCAACCCATTGATTTTGTTCCCTGCTTATTAATTGTCGTCATTCTGATACTGCCAAAGCCTTTGCTGACCATATTTGTGAGTTACATGTTGGGATATGAAGGAAAATTGCTTTGAGTAATGCAAACTATAAACTTCTTGTTGATGCACATCGTAGGTATAAATAGTTCAAAGAAAATTATTACATTATGGTTTGCATTTGTTTTGAGAATTATCTTTAAAATTTCACAAAGAAACTTCACGCCTGCTCACTTGGCCCATTCCTAATCTTTCGAAGACTTGGAACTAATACACTTGTGCTTGATTTTTTATCACACATAGCTAAAAGTCCAATTTTCAATATATCGGATTTATTTCCTTGTCAAGGCACATTTGAACCTCCTTGATACTGTTTCCATGAAGCAATCCTTTAGTCTTACATCCCGTGCTTCCTCTACTTCATCAATGCCAACTAATGTGATTTGGATGTATTGGCAGAGCAGTATGTCACTTCCCCATCTATTGGTGATCAATGCTTCCTCGTTTGACGGAAAAACTGCCCTTCTATTGATGATACTTGGATAACTAATGAGGAGTTTCATCAACTTCTTCCTAACTTTTTAGAACAACATCTTCAATATAACTCACTGGAGTCAAGTTCTTTTTAACCATGGGGAAATGATGGAGATAAAGATATTAAATCATGCAATTATGTAAGGCGTAAATATAGGAAGTGATCATATTTTATTTTGTTATTTATAATTTGTTTTAGGGTTATTATTATATAGTGATAGAGTTTCATTAGAATTAGGATTATTAAAATTAGCTTCCTACTAGAGTTAGAATCTTCTATCTACATATAAGCCCAGTGGTGTTAAACATTGAAGACTTTTGATCAATAATATTCATAATTATTTGGAGTTCTCTCTTCTGATTCTAGTTTTATTATCTGTATTCTTTTCTCTACACACTACATCAATTAGTTCCTTAAAGTAGATGCTCCATGATTAACAAAAGAAAAATAATGAAAGTAATGGTACCTTAACCTCAGATATGGAATCTTTTGCTAGATTTAACTGTTCCAGAATGAATCTTTCAACAATAACTATCAATTCCTTGTCTTCAGAAACAGGATATCTTGCCAAAGCTGAGAAACTAGCAGCGGAGAAGCTAAAGAAGTCCAAAAGCAACTGCAACAGATATAATAAAACATAAGTGATGGCTTTAAAGGACATGTGCCACATTATGTGGTGCAGAAAAATTACATTGAGGCTAGATCTAGATAAAGTTTCAGGAACTAAACAAAATTGGTCCACATTTCTGTGCACCAACAAAATGACAAAAGAAATTCAAGGAAATATTGTTGATGGAAACAGGATCTCCTCCCAAAGCTGAAAAACTAGCAACAGAGAAGCTAAACAAGAATAAAAGCAAATGCAAAAGCTATCTAAGACACATGGTACACTATAAGGCAAAGAAAATCAAATTGAAGTTAGGTTTGATAAAATTTCAAGAATTAAAATAAAATAAAATAAAATAAATACAACGTGAACATTTCTATGCGCAAACAAAAATCAAATAAAATAAAAATCAATGAATAACAGAAGTCCTATTGTGTTTCATTGAGAGAGGAAGAGATACATCAAGGCAAGTAAATCCAAACAAAATGAAGAAGAGTCGAAGGTAAACTTTCAATACACAAAGTATCCAAAAAAAACAGTCACTGCAAATGAATAATATTGGGGGATCTGAGATTCTTTAATAAAATTTGACATCGGAATTCAGTTTTTTCCACTGATTTTGCACTTTAAATGACTTTCTTGCCTTGCCTTTTAGTACAAGATTAATAACCCCTCACTTGAAAACTTGGTTTGACAAACATTAATAGTAGATATTTTGGAATAACGATAAATATGTACACAGTTTAAAGCTAAGCAACTAAACATAAGTAGTGAGAAAACTGACACAATTAGATACATAAAGGATGAAAACATCTACAATATCTCCAATATTTCCCAAGAAGTATTTGTAATTTAAAGGTATCAATATTGAAAGAGGAGATATAGATATTTCACTGATATTTAACTATCCTCGTTCACAAATGTCATATAGAATTTTGAATATAGGATAAAGGGAAATTCCATAGTTTTAAAATGCGCAAGGCGCACCTAAGGCGCAAAAGTCTCCTATAGCTTAAGCGCAATGCGCAACACAATTCGAGCGCCTGAGTGAAGTGAAATGCGACCTAGGATACACATCAATTTTGTAAAATATGATTCAAAATCTAATCCGATCAATAAAAAATTTAAGATTCAAAACATTTAAAAGAAGCATTCAATAAAAAAGTAATGAAATTATATAAATTTCAGCATATAATTAAAAGTGTTTAAAAGGAAGAGTAAAGCTAACAAGGTGCGCCTTTTCAATGAGGTGCATATCTTGGCAACCAAGGCGCTATAACTAGGGAGTGGTGGCGCCTTGAGCTTAGGCGCGCTTAAACTATGGGAAATTCAAATAAGCTTCCATTCATGATAAGCTTTGGGAAGAAATCAAAAAAAGTATGTTTGGCCATAGAGACTATTTCATGGCATCGATGTTTGCACCTATTCTTTTGTTGTCCAAGGTTACTATACCATACTTATATTGCTTCCTTAAAAAAAAATGTTCTAAAACATGTATTATTAATTGTTTTATCATTTGTTAAAGTTTCATAAAAAAAATTTCATATATTTTAGTCATTTTTACTAACTTCTTTAAATTTTATGGAAATTTCCATTGATATTGATATTTCCATAAAATTGAACCATCAATATCTCCATCAACACTGATATTTTCCATCATTATACATAAGTACTAATGAAACTGACACAAGTTGGTACCACATATAGATTTGTCTTGTGATAAAACAACATCATGAAACTTGTTTGATTGTGGTCATGCCCATTTGTATCAATGTGTTAACAATTTTGAAATGTTGAAACCCATATTGTCAAGCTACAAAGTACATAATATTACAGTTATTCAAAAAACTTGGACAAATACTCAAGCCAAATGTTCCAAAAAGGTCCAATTTTAATAACGAAAAATAACTTGAAATATAGGTATGTACAAAAATGCCACGTTGCAGCTATATATTGCATGATTGACCATTCAGGAAGGGAGAAAAAGAAGAAGACAAAGATAAACAGATTTGACCCCCTTTACTTTCCATCAATAAAGATAATGTCCAATGAAAAGTAAAATTAATGACCAAATCCCCTAAGACTCCATAAGGATCGCGAAAATTTCAGTATGAAGGAAAGGAAATAATAAAGAAGAAAAGAAAAAATAAATAAGTTCAAGTTCAAACCATGGTTGTCCAATTGTATTCCTCTATTAAAGAGTGAATGGAGAATTTAAAAATATATAAGCTTTAAAATAATTTAGTCATATTTTGATTTCTTTTGTATAATCCATAGACAATGGATTATACAAATCATAGATTTTGAGTCTTTTCACAATCTATTTTGACTTCTTTTGTATAATCCATAGTCATATTTTCATTTCTTTTGATTCATGCATATCTAGGTATTAACAAGAAATGTTTAGTTTTGAATCTTTTCACATAAATCATAGATTTTGAGTTTTCATAAGTAGTGTCATTTGTAAAACAAAATCTTAAAAGATTATACTAATATGCATGAATTAGCTTCAGAATTAGCTGCAGAATTAGCTTCTTGAATATAAGTTTAACATCTTCGTTTGAAGCAGAAAATAAACAATTTTGGCATTTCTCTTAGAAATACTAACCAAGGATCCTTAGCCCTTGCTCAAGGAAATCCATCATATTAGCATCTAAGTCAAACATAATCAAGAAGCAATCTAAATAAGCCGCTTCTTGTTTAAAAGAGGAAATCTTCTGTTGCAATAGAAGCAAAGTAGATACAAATTATTCAAATTCTTATAAGAGACTAAGAGTCCGTGTCATATCAAATATCAATTACCTGAAAAAAGAGAGTGCAATGTTCTTCCTCTTGGGACTCCTGGATTGATAAAAGTGTCATCTTCAGATGCTTTCCACACCACATGCTTGCCTAATACAAAATGCTCAAGATATTATACAATACGCTTCCATTGTAAGTAAGAAACCAAACAGTACTGAATAAGGTGAATATTGCATAAATTATAATATACCTTGGTCCCAAGGGCGAGAAATGAACCTAGACATCCTGATATGTCTGAGTCTATGTATTTTGCAGCCACATTCAAAATGGTTTTGTTTAACAAGCATTGGGTTACATCCAAACAAGTGAAGTCTTCCCAATAAGTCCACACTGTTGTTAAGGAAAGCACAGAGTAATATCACTTAAATAGCATGTAAGAGAAATTAAACATCAAGTCAAGGCCATTTGACAACCAAACATTATGGTGCATATTTACCAAATAACCTATAGGTCTATGTGTGTGATGAAAAACCATTGAATAACTATGCAATCAGGTCTTCAAGCACACAAGATTTTAACTAACAATTTGATCTGTAGAAAGCACTCAAAGGACAAAAAACACCAAGTTATAAGAGTGCCACTACAAAGGCCTTAGGAAGTTTTTCACTAAGAATTTTCTCCCACTGATCCTAAATGAAAACGTGTTCTTAATATATGAAACCACTTAGAGGGGGTTAAGTAGGTAATCCAAACTAGTTCTGACATCTTTTAAATCTTTCCCTTTGTTCAACTATAATCATTATGCTCAAATCAATGTGATCAAAAAATAAATAAAGGAAAAGAACAATACATGGGGGCTACCGAAGGGACTTTCAAGCTTTGACTTAAAAGATTTTGAGAGTTTAAGATTTAGGGCAAAATAGTAGCAAAATAACCTTTTCCTGCACCTGCATATTAATGAAAAATCTTCAGCTATTTATAGGCATTAAAACCTAGTTGGACAAGCTTACCAAGTCTTATAAGATTTTTGGAAGTGGAGATCAATCATAAAATCAAATTTTTTTTAAATTTGAAATTATTATTTTCACGTTTCCTGAGGAGTGCTTGAGCAACCTCTAGTGGCGCTTGAATGCCTCTATCAGGTATTTAAGTGGTCCTCTTTCCACTTGTTCTTTTTGCATGTTTTAAGGCGGCTCAAGCACTCCTTTGAGCATTCAAGTATCCCCTTAACACTATTTGACTATTTTTAAGGGTCCAAGTTATACTTTAATCCCACCATTACTCTGACCAATATCTAAACTACATACTTACCTTGTCATGCCTCACAACCATGCCCTGGAGCTAATATGTCCCATTGGAAGTACATAGCATTGAACGAATGCCTTTTTAGAACAAAATTGCCTACCTAATTGATTACTACTCAAAAAGTGTTATTTCATAGCTTGTGATTAACTCTTTTAAACACTTTTGAGTAGTAGTTATCACCTTTTAACCCAATTAACATATTAAGGACCCTTGCAATCAATTCTAATCAAATTGTGTTAAGTTTTGGTGTTTTGATAGCTTTTTGATCACCAAAGCAATCCGAGATTGAGGAGAGTTCTTTGGAATCCATGGCAAAGATGTCCGAACAGGGCGTCCGGACACACCATCGGAGGGCGGCGGAACGTGGGCTGTAGCAAGGCTCGCTCACTCACTTTAGTCAATGTTTTCCATCTGGACAACATATCCGGATAGTATATGCTATCGTCCAGATGGAGCTGCGCCGGATAGCATTGCGCCGCCTTTTCCTCTTAGGGAGTCCGGATAGCATTGCGGTGCATGTCCTCTTGGGAAATCCGGATGGAGTTGATCCGGATAGCCTTGCGCACTCCGTGTCATCCGGGAGAAAGATCCCTACACCTTGCACACGTAGACGGTCCCCCTTGCGCAGCATAGCTCAGTCCACCCGGGGAGGAATTCCATGCGCCGACATTTTACATCCGGATATCTCACAACCGGATGGGAGAGGAGGACGTTTCAACTTCTCCGGATAGACATATTCGGATCCTCTGATAGCGCTTACCCTGAGAGTTTTTCTCTCAGTATACAGTGTTGCGGTGTTCTCCTGAAGCTTCCTGATATTTCCGACCGACATCTTGAGATATTTTGCTTTAGATATTTGTTGTCTAAATCCCCAAACTCTCGTTGTAATCCACCTATCATAGAATTCCTTAGTCTTTAAGTAAGTACAAAGGGTGAATAACCTCATATATATAGTTTGTAATTTTCTTTACAAAGATATCTAGTATGTAATCGACAGAAAGAAGAAATATATTTTGCAGAGCACTTGCTCTGTTTTTCCTTGAAATATTTGTTTTTTCGATAGTTTTCTTTCTAGCCAAACAAGCTCTGAGGAAGTTTCCTCAGAGAATGAGTGGCTAGACTTTTAGTTCCTTGGAGTTAAGGTTGTCGGGAAAGGTTCCAAGTGCAAGAATTAGTAGCTTTGTGGTTTCAGCCATTAATTAAGAGAAAGTGTGATCCTTTAATGATTTCTATGTTTTTAGTTAACTTAGAACATCTTCAATTCACTTGAGCCAACACTTGGTAAGGCCAGTGATCTCCGTCCATGGAGATGCACTTGTTTTTCTTGCCAACACTTGGTAAGCTTTTGGACTCCAAGGAGACATCCATTAGTTATCTCTTACGAGCTTTTGACGGGTAATCCAAAGTTAAAGATCACCTTGACTGGCAAATGCTAGGTGAGAGGCACGAGCCATTGCAAGTTGCATCAATGAGAGGGAATTAGAGCTGAAATCCATTTAAAGGATACATCTGTACAACACTGGTTAGAGAATCGACTATATGTTAATCCTCTAATGCGAGGAAATGAACCAAATGACCAGAGCTCTGTTTTTGCATAAGGAACCTCCCCTATGAACCTAAACCTCCAAGGAATGATTTTTCTTCATAAGTAATTTCCATTACTTTCTTTTTAGTTAGCTTTAAACAAACCTCATTTAAACAAAGTTTGTGTTTTATTTCTTAAGCTAACCTTGAAATGAAAAGGCACCAATTTACTTTGAATTGGTATCAGTTGAGAGTTGAAAACCTTCCAGTGAACGATCCTAGAGCCACTATGCTATATTAGCTAAGCTAACCTAATGCATGATGATTACTCTCTCAATCAAAGAGCACCAGCTGGACATGAATCAGCTGAGACACCAATTGGGAACGAATCACTAATCTAGCTATATGAGTATATTAACACTAAACATGCACCAAATGAAAATAAAATGTTGCTTACCACATTAGCCAACAAAGATCTATATGATTAGTCTTCTTGTGGTACATTTGTTTGCTTGCAGTAAAGATTGTTTCCAGATTAAAAAGAATTCCATCAACGACAAAAACAAAATATTGCCCGTGTATATTTAACCATATGATTTGTCTTCTTGTATTATTGGTCACGCTCCAGACATCTTATGGTTGATTACCCAAAAGTACAAATGGTTTGAGCATATGGGAATCACTGAATTGAATTATGAAAACACTTGAAACCTAATATCTAAATCTTAACTCTGTTTAATTTATGTTTATGTTAATTCATTTACATAATGCAACAATTCTACAAAATAAATGTTGGCATATCATATAAGCAATAGCTAAAACTCTATTCTTCCTGTTTTAACCATAACTAATAAATCATATACTTCTTTCTTTTTATAGGTATATCTTTTTTACATGGAACCAAACTTTAAACCTCCCAACCCCTTGCCATATGAGCATAACTAACCCATGATTAACAAATTCACTATAAATGAATTGATGCTGTTTATGAAGACCATTAAAGGGTCAGATGTTTGTAACTGCACATCCCTTCAGTTTTAGACACAAAGGAATAAATGGTATGGTTAAAGGAAAATGTAAAGACAGCAGACTGGATAC
The DNA here is from genome assembly GCF_004353265.1 of Vitis riparia. Classification (NCBI taxonomy): domain Eukaryota; kingdom Viridiplantae; phylum Streptophyta; class Magnoliopsida; order Vitales; family Vitaceae; genus Vitis; species Vitis riparia. The sequence continues at coordinate 1,291,988 of NC_048449.1, forward strand.
TGTGAGGCATTCAACAAGTGTAGCCAAGTCAGATTTCTCAGATAAATTTGAATCCCCAAGCTTGGAAAGCAACCGAATACGGGTCTCAACAACCTGTAACAAATAAAGTTCAAGTTATGGACTACAACAACTCGGGAATGCAACTCTGGAGATGCAACTTAGCCAAATTAAGTCCTGCATTCCCCATGAAAAAAGTTGAGAAGTATGACAAGAAAAAACCAGCAGAAAATAAATTAAGCTTTTAATCAAAGAGCACCAAGTATCAAATTTTAGACTTATATATCGATAAAAAGAGGCACCAGATATTTCTTCTTTAACACTACTATGCTCACAATCTGAGGATAGTATAACCTGATAAGCATTGTGAACAAATATGAAAGATTATCACCTGTAGAAAATTTCAGATTAAGATGGAAAAATCATTCCATAATCTCCTTTGATAGTTGGCTCTGCCTTTCCATTAAGAATGATTACAAAATAGCTTCATTTAGAGGCACTGGGTTTCATCATGTGATGCAGAATTATTATGCTAATCAAATTCAGCATAAGAATTCAAAATAGAGGGCCTTAGTGTATATTGAAAAGAAATTACAGAAACGAAACAAAGGATTTTATCTTAGTATAACAGCAGTTAAGCAGGTTTCCTTTACTATAAGGTCAGAATGAATAATAGTTACTAATGCCCATTTCTGTTGCTGCTTGAAAGAGAAAAGAAAGTTTTTCTTCGAGATACTTTTGTCCATGTGTGTTTCTAGGAAAATTTGAGGGAAAATGAGAGGGAAAAAAAATAAAGAGAAGTAGAAGGAAAATAAAAAATAGATTTAAAATCAATAACTATTTTTTATAATCAATGAATTATTTTTATATGTTACTTCAAACTTCTTTCACTTACTTCAACTCTTCTATATAAAGATTAAATAATTTGAAAATGCAGAAGTTTCTAACTAATTTTAATTAGATTTGATTTCTTTCGTATTTCTTATAGTAAAACCAAATATGAGAAAATCATTTTCCTTATAATTTTTTTCTTTCCTTAGTACTTTCGTGAAACCAAACATGGCACTAGTGTTTAGCTTATATTTGAAATTTAAATAATTGGAATGGAAGCAAAACAACTTGTACATAGACAGACCATACAAACTTCTCAAAGAAATATAGACAAGTTAATAAAAATTTCACAAGTGTCCCATCATAACAAACTTATTCCAGGGAATCACTTTTTTGCCTTTTTTTAATTATTAATCATGATGCTCCTTTTGTAATGTTCAGCATAAGGTGTAGTGGTACACTGAAGCTTAATGCAAAAGTGAGATTAGGGCATTTTCATTATAAAATTTCAATAACTTTCAGGTTAAAAGGAATATTCCACTAGTCTTACTTTACTTGAAACTGTAGGATATTTTCATATTTCTTTATGTATCAAGTACAATAGGTGTTAGTTAATATTTTTTTTCTCCTTGTTTGAGCTGATGTATCTTGGTTGTCTGATATGAAAGCTTCTGATTCTCTGTGTTAGGGTACCTATCAACCAGTTATTTAGCTAGACAGAACCAAAGGATCCAATATACATAACAAGATCATCTTTAACTGCTATCGATTTTCATTTATTCAACTCCAACCATCTTAACTACCACAGTCTTCCTCACACCAAAGTTGTACTTAATTTTTGAGGAGCAAAGGAAAATTGCCAAATTGGACCTCTCATGGAAACCATTTGAGACCCTGATTCTCTAAAAATCCAAATAAGAAACCAAAGGAAAGCTATAATTCAGCATTTGGACCAGTATGGCAGGGAAAAAAAATCAGAAGATAAGGCCCTATAACCCTAATGCATGAAAAACTAAAATTGAGCCATTCAAATTACATTTTTCTGAACTTGTCATACTTGCAAATTAAGCCTATTTGGGTGCTGAAAAAATGCAGCAAATTGACTTAGTTAAGCAACGTTCTACTTTTCTCCCACTCTTCTAGATAGAAAACACTTGAAACATTGGACTCGCATCTCATTTTCCTTCCATTCCACTTTTTTAAGAAACCAAAGAGAGCATGAAGCAATTACAAGTGTTTTTTGTAAATTGTTAAGTTTTAACAATAAAAACCATGTGACAAAAAATTGATCTCCACAACCTGCAGGCTGCAACTCTCATCGGTAGCTCAGAAAATAGAGGAAATGAAAGAAGAAAACAAAATTTCCAAATATCATATCGGGTACTCAAAAAAAAAAAACCTCCGTTGAAATGCATACAAACTTCTTAGCTTAATTGTTTCAATTTCTGAAGACATACACAAACTACTTCATTAGATTCAAAATTTTCTCCTCTCTTCAATTCTTTTACTCGGATTTATCAACATCCAAGCAGATCATGAAGTTGATTAGCATCAAAACCCTAAAATTTATCTTCAATAATAAATAGAGAGTGAAGAGATAACAGAAGCAAAATTTCTAATGGAAATTCAAAATCAAGTAATTGAAATTTGGAAATGAGGTAGCGAAGAAGCTTACATCTGAAGATTTGAGAGCTTCTAATATACTCTGCCAGTCTCCACTACCACACCTCTCTCCCTCCATCTCCCCTCTCTCTCCCTCCGAAACTCTTCGGTTTCCCGCCTTCAACAGAGGGGTAAATTCAATTTATATTTTCGAATTTATATTTGGTAAAACGCAATTTAGATTTTCGCCCTTAACCTTTGTATATTTCCGCTAGTTGCTTCGGGTCCTAACTCACTGAGTCACTCTCGGTAGTTTAACCAGCGGCTACACGGGCCAAACCACACCCACACTTACAAGGTTTTCTACAATATTACGTCATCTTTTTTTTTAAATATTTATTAAAATATTGTCGCATTTAAACTATTTCTAAAACTACCGTAGTTTGGGGTGAGTGGGATTCCACGTAGACCTTATTTGTTGAAAAAACAAGTTTAGTGTAAAATGAGAACTCGTCAGTTGAAAATACGAGTTCAGTATAAAATTCAAATTCATCTATTGAAAATATGAGTTCAATGTAAAATTAGAACTCATCTTTTTAACAGGCGAGTTTAGTTTAAATTTAGAACTTGTCTTTTCAATAAACGAGGTCAGTGTAAAATTTATATATAACATATGAGTTCAATTCAAATTTAGAACTTGTCTTTTCAACAAACGAGTTTAGTGTAAAATTCATATATATACCTTTGAACATATGGGTTTTAATTCAAAACTCATTTGTTGAACAGATGAGTTCAGTTTAAATTTAGAACTCATCCTTTCAACAGACAAGTTCAATGTAAAATTCATATACTCAATAGTTTTGAACATATGGGTTTTAATTCAAAACTCGTTTGTTGAATATATGAGTTCAATGTAAAAGTCAAAACTCGTTTGTTCAACAAACGAGTTCAATGTAAAATTCATGGCTATAGTCAAATATCTTTCACTTAAATTGGTGCTTTTGTTTTATGGGTTAAAAGACTTGGAATGAAATGAAACAAAAGGGAGAGAAATGAATGTGTTCCAAAATTATCATAATGGGTTTCGACTCAAATAAAATCAATTTTAAATAAAATTGGAGATAGGTTGTTTTAAAGATTGTTCATGATCTTAATCTAGATTGGCTGACACTAGGCTTTTTACATGAATGTTAATAAAAATAAAAAAAAAAGGATCAACCTCACATCATGTCCTCTAAATCATTGCCCATTGCAAATCACTCCCAAAAACATATTGCAATCCAGGTTCTAACATGAAGTAATGATTCATGAACTAAAATAGAACATGGCCAGATATTGGAAGACAACCAAAAACTCATACAAATCCTCGTGCTTCTCCTATTTCAACCATTGATTAGATAGGGTAATGTCTTTTCTCTTCCCTCGTGTTTGAATTCCCATAATATATCAAATATATGATTAATTTCTTTTAGAAGTGTAAATAGTACACATACTAAAAAATTACATGAAGGTGCACTTATCCAAGAGTATTCAAATATGGTATGTTCACCATGGATATTGAGAAGTAGAAACCACCAATGAATCACACTAAAATAATTAGACAATGGAAGGCATATCAAACAAAGCAGCTTTTGCATATGTAGCTAAAATTTTTAAGATATCAACTAACTAGTCAATGTACATAAACAATGAGCAATTATTCAAGGTAGTCATTTGGAGCAAAATTTAATAATCTAGTAACTTCTAAATGATATAAAATAAATAAATAAATAAGGCATGCACAAGCAAAGTGTAAAGAAAACTTAGGTGAAACATCATTGATATTCCATACAATTGCATAGTTTATTTCACAGGCTTGTTTTCACTTGTCATGCATTCCAAATGCAACATTGCTAACATGCTTAATGCAATATGTCATTACATTAAGCAAACCAGATCACATTATGTTGCTTGAGTACATTATTGCTCACTATTCCACCCAATTGCTTGACTCAATAAAGCTTTACCAACTACTTGAAATATACCAATTTATCTAGGCATAAAATAAAACTATACCATAGTGGCTAATCTGTTATTTTGCTTAACCAACATTAGAGAGGGGAGTACTCACAACTTGGAAAGGTTAAGTTATGGAGTAAATGAGAAGAAAAAATTCACAATATAATCATGCTTTTAAATGTCATAGCTCCAGCAAGGCTGCTATCAACAAGTGATCGAATGAAAACAAAAACAGAACTTGTTCACATTTGACAATGCTTAGAATTATAACGCAATGTCAATACCAATTAAGCAACAATAAACCTTACAACTCATTTCCACAATGTCAATACGAATTATCAAAAAATAGGATTTAGAACCATCTCATAGCAATCTTGAGAGAACACAACACAAGAATTCCATGTTGGCTAGAACATGATTTAATCCCAATTGGAATAAACTAGAATCTGTACATATGAAGAACACCATAGTTTCAATTTTAGTGTAAGGTTTTTGCAGTCTCATTGGTTTAGGTTAATTCTTTATATTTAGTATCTATAAACCGGTATTGGTCAATGCCAAACCCCTTATTTCACCATGTAGGTTAATGAAACATAAAGGAAAAAGAATAAAATAACTAACAACTTAAAAAAATAGTCTTCAATGAGATATAATTACCAAGACAAGAATTGAACTGTTATACCAGTAGTTATGGAATTTGACACTCCACCAAATAGTCTCCACAAAGGGATGCTCATGCTATTAGCAACGACATCAAAATCAATATGCATAAAACAAACATTGCCAGCAAAGCATTACAAAAAACACTTACAACCTACCTAAATAGGAAAATGAATATGTTGACCAACAGAAGCAAATGATGTTTCCTCAGGACAAGTACTCTTTAGACGACAATTGGGAAAGATGTAATTAGCCTCTTATGATCCCTTGTAAAAATAGAATGACATTAGCAACTACCATCTTAATAAGGAAATAAACTATGAAAAAACCATCAAAGTGCCTAAGAAATAATCCACTTACTGTTAATAGTCAAACAAAAGAGAACTTGACAAAACCTTGAGCTATCTAAAAAGAAAAAGTTAACATATGATTATTATGAAACTACACCTAACACTATCTACTAAGCACCATAGGCAACATTTACAATACAATCATCAATTGGAGGGATCAAGTGCCACATGGAAGGGCTCTTCTCTTACGTCTTGGACATCTCTAGTAAGTCGCATTAATAGAAGCATGGACATCAAATGTAATGTGGACATCAAAAGGAACATCATAACCAGGCTGAACCTCAGAAGCAACCGAAACATCTGAAGCAATAGAAACATTTATATCAATTAGAACATCGGAAGCAATTAGAACATCATAAGCAACTAGAACATCTAGAGCAATCGAAACATCAAAAACAATTGGAATATCAGTAGCATTTGGAACATCAAAAACGACATTGGTATCCTCTACATCATCGATAAGGTCTACTATGGCATCATCAAGAGGAAAATCAATAACATGAGAAACTAATCCATCATGCTTTATATATGCACTCCCTCGTCCTCAACATCGTACTTGACCTTGGCCTCTATGAGGTGTTATTGGAGTTAAAATAGATAAGGATGATATTATGACTGATGTTGATTGTTGATGATACGTTGTTGGGGTGCTATAAGGCTAAACAAGTGTCTAACATGATGTGGATGGTTGATTCTCTATAGGAATCTGCTCCTTGCTAATAGGTGCTATAGGAGTCTGAGAGTGTTGATGCTGCTCCATAACATGTCCTCTACATCTTTCTCTTTTCCCTTCTCTCCTAACTCATCGTGAAGATAACTGTGAGATTGTGGTAAGGAGACTAATATGTAATCGACTCATCTCATCCATTGTTTGCAATGTCTTATAAGACAATGAATGTATATCTTCTTTGTTGTTGGTGGAGTATTTGACCTTGACAACTCATTTATTCATTCAAAGTATAAAATGTTACTTACAATGGAAGGAAAACCAAAAAAGAATGAATGAAAAAGTAATATTCTTGAAATTACCATAAGCTCATAGAATGATCTCTGCTTAGTGATAGATTGACGTGTGGTTGAAAGATACCATTGCATATAAGGATCATAATATGAAATATCCTTAGATACTAACTCACTACTAACTACATGATCACGACAATGGCTCCATATCTCTATGTACTCTTGATGCTCAACCCTCCAATCAAAATCATGTTGACCTTTATGTCAATGCTATGTAGTTTAATGCTAGTATCACATGACTCTAGTATATGCTGACTCATTCCAAATTGGCGTAGAACCTTGTCTCGCCTATGCCACTCAACAATATGGAAACAAATAAGTGGTGACACAGTACACCAAATGTCATTTCCAACATTACAATAGTTTGGCAATGTAGATATAATATCAGACGTATAAGGATGCCATATAATGTGACTTAACCTTTGTATATCAAAGGTAAATCTATATTAGCCAAGGACATGCGTGGATGCCTCTATGATAGAGAAAACATCTTTCCACCTAATATAAAGTAATAACATGTTAGTTGAGAACAAATGTGAGTGAAGTTCTCAATGAAAGTTTTACAAGTTCTCAATCAATTGTTGTATATACCATGTACCCAATGGAGGTGGCGGGAATGGAATGCATTATCACCAACGATATTGTGTGGAAATACCTCCAATCTTTGAGGGGCAATACATGGAAATCTCTCCCATGCCCATAGTTGTAATAATATAAGTAGGCTAGTTACATCACATGTCTGAACATGGGATGCTCGACATATCTCCCTATAGAGCTAAGCTAAGTAAGCACTACCCCATTTATACCCATCAACAACCCTAAAATCTGATAGCAATGGAAGAAGCATGAGATGCACAAAACAACCAGACTTGTTTGCAAATAAACATCCTCCAATAAGTTGCAAGATATATGCTCTGGCATAACGATGAATAGCAACGTCACTAGCATCAAGGGATAGAGTGGGAAATTTCATTGCTAACCATGTCATATTAAGTGGTGATCCATCCAAGCCATCTTCCTCAGGTGTGTGTCCTAACAAAGACTCACATAGCTTAGGCCACTCTTGCAACGTCAAATCAATAAGGGCAAGTCCATCAACTGGTAGTCCAAGGATAATAATGACATCTTGTAGAGTAATCGTCATCTCTCCATGTGGCATGTGGAATGTATGTGTCTTAGGGCGCCATCTCTCAACCAAGGCGGTGACCAAGTGCCAATCTAATGTAACAAACCCATGTCGCGCTATGCCATAAAAGCCCGTTTGCTGCAAATATGGAATAATTCTTCGATCTAGTGACATTGTACAATGAAATATAGCCTCACGTCATCTACAATGAAGAATTTGTGGCATGGCTACCTCTATATCCCATAAAATGCGTGATCGATGTACATGTTGTGAAGACAGCATTGATGAATCATAAGATTGAAGATCCATGAGACCTATAAAACAAGGTTTCTTATTATATGTTTTTTGATATTTTAAAAGTTCATACATCGTTAAGAGTTTACATTGGTAAGAGTTCATACATTACCAAAAGTTCATACATCATTAAGAGTTACATTGGTAAGAGTTCATGCATTATCAAAAGTTCATACATCACCAAAAGTTCATACATAATTACTTATTTCAAAAGTAATTCAAAAAGGATGTTAGAGGATTGTCCTTGATCTTTGTTATGACACTTAAGTCGATTATGACCCTTTTTCTTGCATGCTCCACATTTGACCTTTACACTAGGTTCTTTCCAATCCATCTTATTTCGTATGCGTGATGATCTAGGTCACCCTTGTTCTCGTAGCATTGTTGGATTAGGATGCAAAATTGGGAAATTTGGTTGAGGCCAATAGTCTTCATGTGGTATTGGACTAAATTTTGGGGCATAACAATCTGCATATTTTTCCATCCTATAATAGGAATCCACAAAGTGCTTGTGGACCCATGTTTTTCACATGCGTCTCCACTCAATGGCGAAACTCGCTTTTATTTTAATGGTGAAAAATTAGTTTTGGAAAAGTTGGAGTCACCACTTATTTTATTTTATTTTAAAAGGGAAAATAAAATAAGAAAGAAAACCCTAAAGAAGTGACCTCATAGTTTTGGAAAAACGTGTCTTTGAAAACTCAAGTCTAGGTCCAAGGATCAAGTTACTTATTAGGAAGGTACCTCAAATAGGTAACACCCCTTTAAGCCCTAAAGAGGTCTCTACTGGCTAAGTCGATGGATAAATGACAATTAATCAATTGATTGAAGGTACTTAGGTATGCTAAGGTGATTTCAAAACTAGCATTCCAAAAAAGAAATCAAATCACAATCACAAAAGAAAGGTTAGGATGTGTACTTGGACTATTTCTCAAGCGCAATCATAAGACATTAAAGTTTGCATAGAAATATAGCACACGACATGTATTTTATCATAGCAAATCAAATAGACATCTAGGCACCCAATGATGGAATCAAACATGGATATGGCTCACAACAACATGCATGTTCATAAAATTTTGGAAAGTAGGTAATAGAGAGCATACCTGGATAGCATGTGTGATTTATAAGGTTTTTCCAAAAATGCTAGAGTGGTTAGGATAAGTATAAATTATATAACATCTTCACTATGTCTAATATACAATACCAAAACCATAATTGAGCCAAGATGAGTCAAATGACTCCAAAAATAAATAACAAATTCAAGCAAAGTACAAGATCATCAGTATGCAATTAGAAAATGGAGCATCATAAAACAATTTCTAAAAAAAAATATCTTGTAGTGGAATTTAATTACAAAAAAATTTAGGAAACAACTCCTACACATTTGGAACAACATACCAAAAACCAAATACTCATTCAAATGACAGATTGCAGCAAAGACACCCAAAAGTTCTAGAAAGTCTAGATTAGGTAAAAAAAAAAGTGGCATGCATAAACGTTTTTTTTAAAAAATAATAATAAGAGATCACATAAAATCATACAAAAAATCACACTCATCGTTCAAAGTGTCTATATGAAAAAAAAATCTAGGGTCAAGTAGTACTCAAAAATATTTTAAAAACACTCAAACTAATAAGATGTCTAGAATCCATCATGTACAGTAGGTATGATTTTGAAAAATCATATCTTCCTCAAGAAAGCATATTTTTTAGTATTTTATGTATCAAATTTCAATTTCAAGAAGTCAAGAATCTGGGAAAAATATTCATTTAAGTTAAAAATATCAGAAAGATATTTAATTTTGTAAAGTTCTCTCGAGTATGCAGAAGTACGTCTAAACAGAAAAAGCTAAAAGTGATTATCATAACTCGACTTTAAGAAAGGATTTATGACTCAAATAACATTCTAAAATCAAGTTCAAAAAGTGAGGAAAAACATACAAGTTTTGAAAAAAAAATTAAAAAATTTTGAAGTTGTTGAAATGAATTTTAAATCTAAAGGGTCAGTGGTTGAGTGAAAATTGACAACAAGAAAGAATTTTGAAAAAAATTCTTATGTAGGGTTCCATCAAGTTTTTGTTCATGCAATGTAAACAAATTCTCCACTACTATACCCCTCTGCGTATTTGAACCTATGCATTTATGCATTTGGGCAATTTAATCAATGGTCGTGCATGGCCTATGCGAAAAGGCACGTGGTAAGGGAGTGGATAGGTGCAGAAAGTGAATTTTAGATATGGCCTTCAAGTAAATGCACGAAGATCAAATGAATACCAATATTCAAGCCCTTGCTTCATCTTGGGAGAAGGGATATCCGACGAGATAGGATATGGTTCACCAGAAAAGAAGAAACCCTAAACTTTGTAGTGCATAACTTATATCCAAGTTGGCATCTTTAGGTTGCAAAACTACAATTTTGGAATTATTGTCAGCCCATTCTGCCATAAACTTCATAAGACTCCTTTCGTTTCTCAAACTTCGATATCTCTAATTAGGATAATAGAGGAACTTCCGTCTAGGTCATCAATTTCCAGTTGTTGTACCACAACTAAAGCCTTGTTCTAGAGCAAAGTGAGTCACTCTGAACTCATTCCAGTCTACAATTATTTGATGGGGTTTTCGAGAGGTGGCATCATTTGGCTTGTTATCTTTAGAAAATTCCTGACATGGATCAACATTTAAAGAATAGAATAACTCTATAATAGATGAAACTGAACCCAAAATAAAACCTAAGGAAATTATAATTTCCAATCTAAACCCAAATGATCTTCGAGTTCATTGAAAATAGGGATTAGCTCACATGCTTGCTGCCAATGATTTTTTTGAAATGACAAGGACAATAAGACAAATGGGGCATGAACCATGTTTAGATTCTGGAGGACTTCGCTGCATCATCATGGGACCATCTTAGCCCTCAAATTCTTGCTTATGCTAAAGGTGAGGGGCATCTACTAAGCATTATTCAATAACAATTTAGCGAATGGGTGACCCACCAAAATATGACACTATCAAGTAGGCACTGCTAACTGTTCTCAATATGGAGCTACCACATCTAAAATATGGTCCTGACTGCAACTATCCAACACGTTACTAGAGACGTGGGGTGGTGACTAGATCAAATAACAACAACCCAAATCTGAATCTTTCCACATTACATGCCGAAGTAACATTAACAATGGAAAGGTTGTCAACTCTAGTGGGATCATCATGATATCCATGAATACTAAAAGATTGGAAAACCGACATTGAAGTGGAGATCTTCATAATTCACATGACCAAACATGTTTACGAAGTTCACATTGTGGTCTTTAACAGCTTTAACCACACCGTCCTTGAGCTTATGTTTCTCACCTCACTCAAATCAACGTTAAAGCTTTATTTAAGGGCAACTATTTGATCTGATTCTTAGGCTAATCAAGTAATCTGCCATTGAAAAGTTTCTTATTTCCCGTTTTAAATCTCATTTGTAAATTGACTTTAGAAAGTCTTCCGAAACATCTTCCTTTACAACCCCCCACTTGAGACCGCATATCAACCTCGCCAATTGCAAAGTAATGACTGGATACCCACATTCTTTCATCGGAATAAAAAAAAAAAATAATTGTTCCACAACTCTTTATTCACAATCTGAATTTTGTTATGCTTAGCCTATGAGATTTCTGAAGAGGTAGTTTACACTTCATTGACACTATTTGAGTGGCTTCTTAAGCTCTTTGTTGATTTTCAAGGTAAACATTGCTTGCCATTGTGGAAGTATCAGTTTTGGACGTAAGGACCCGTACTCTTGTTGCATTAATGCCAAGGTGTAGACCTTCCATTTTGTCCTCCTAGCACATGTCCTATTAGATATTTGTTATGTATTTTACAACAATTACTTGGTGGCCCATCACTACTCACGTAGCCTATCTTTTCTAAGACACCTTAGGGACTTTGGTTGAGGGATTCATTTAACCCCATTGTGACTCTTAGCGGCCCTAATTTAAACTTAGGGTCACTTAGGCACCCTAGGTCCATTCAGACACCCTAGGCCCATTCAGGCACCTTAGGCACCCTAGGCCCATTCAGGCACCCTAGGCCCATTCAGGCACCTTAGGCACCCTAGGCCCATTTAGGCACCTTAGGCCAACTTAGACACCTTAGGCCCACTTAGGCACCTTAGACTCACTTAGGTACCCTAGGTCCATTTAAATCATTTTTTTTTTTTTTTGCATGGATGCATGGTTTACATGGCAAGTAGGGTTGTATGGCTTGTATGACTAGCACATGTTTTATTTTTATTTTATTTATCTTATCTTATTTATTTTTTATTATTATTTTATTTATTTTTATTTTTTAATCTTTCTATTATTATTTCATGCATTTAATAATTATATTTATTTTGTTTTATTTATTTATTTATTTGCTTAATTAATAGAAAATTGCTTGAATTGCTTTGACTTTAAATATGCATGTAGTTGCATTATTAAATCATAGAATTACGTAATTTAGTCTTCTTTTGTTTTATTCTTTTATCTTATTTATCAATCTCACAATTTTCAGAGTTTTTTTTTTTTTTTTTTTTTTTTTTTTTTTTTACTTTTAAGTTTATTTTATTTTGTTTTGCATGAGGAAACGATTACATATTTAGGAATGGGAAATCAAGGTCAGATTTTTTTTTTTTTTTAAGGTCAATGGGCTATGTATTTTTTGGAATGAAAAATTAGGATGGGAAGAAGAGTGTCTTTTAAAGGCATCTATGGATTTGGAAGAGCTGGAGGAAATCTGCAAGGAAGGTCCACATGCAACCACCATTGAAAAGTGATGCAGGGGACTTAAAAATGGACAACACATATTCACCATGAGGGTAAAGGGTGATTCAGCAGCATGTGAAAGAGGGATCTCCAGCGTTCTGGTCAATGAATGAAGTCGGTTTTATGGAAAAATACAAGGGACAGTTGGGAGAACATCATGCACATGGATGAAGGAAATAGTGAGCGTTACATGAAAAGAAGACTTACCATTCCAGGGGGGAGGAGAACAAGACGATGATGAGCACATTAGTGGAGGATTTTTTGATTTGAGTGAGAGCTCAAAGATAGATTCAGAGACATCTTAGGGAGATTTTGAACACGATTATGGAGGAATTTTGGTTGATTTTTTAAAGAGATTCAGAAGAAAATTATAGACATGGAGATCACGTTTCCAGGTGGAGCTTTTAGAAGATGCACAGGCTGATTCGAGGACTCTTTGTGGGGGAGGAACACACAAGCCAGATCGGAGCAGCAGGCACAACTAGACTGAGAAGGAAAAGTGATACATCCATGAAATAGGGTAGCCGCAAGTAAGGTTAGTGTTCTTTGACTTTGTTTTGTTGGATTTAAAATGCAAATGAATGTGAATATATGGTCAGTCCTGATGTGAATGATGCCATTGGCATGTTTTATTTATTTGTTAAATGAAATGGAATGAAATCATGGCTGGTTAAAATAGGATTTAATGTCTTCCGGTGAGTGTTTGTGGAGACATAAAGATTAGTGGAGGTGTGTTTGGATAGGATAAAAAAAAATAATGAGTGAGGTGCGGCCTGTGGAGTGTGTTTGGTAGTTTGGGTGTTTCTTGAATAAAGAAAAGAAATGGAATGGAATGGATATGTGAGTGGCATGTTGTTTGTTTTGTAAAAAGAAAATCTAATGGATTTATATGAGATATGTTAATGATTGTTTGAATAAAATATAAATCAAGTTAGGATTTTTAGTTGTTAGTTTTTGAATATTTTTTTTCTTTTTTATTTTATCTTAGTTATCATTATTATTATTTCTAATCTCATGTTAATTTTTGTAAGTATTTGTCTTGGATAGCTCGGGATGATAGTTTAAAGATCAGATGTTTTATTTGTTTTGGATAATTTTGTGATGTTTATGGAAAGTTAGAATATTTTGTAAGTTTTTAGTTTTCAATAATTTGGATATTAATGAAAAGTTATATTATGCTTAATTTTTAGTTTTGGATAATTCTTAATGATAATGGAAAAGTTAGAATTTTTAAGTGTTTGGATAATTTTTTATGATAGCTTTGCTCAAATAAAAAATCGTAATATTTAATTTATTTTAAACATTTTTTTTCTTGGATTAAAATATAAAATAATTGTTTATCTTATTTATAAAATTGGTTATGTTTAAAAATAATAATAACAGTAATTTCTTTGCTTTCTAAATAAAGAGTTGTGGAAATCATCCTTTTGTAAATAAAATGAAGTCTAAAAAAGAAAAATTTAAATTATAAAAGATATTTTTACATTTATAAAATATTTTTAAATGGTGGAATAATTTTTTTTATATGAGGTATTATTATTATTATTATTATTATTATTATTTATTTTTTATTTTTTTGGCATTTTCTTCCTAGGAAATTCTTTCCTTTATAAATGAAGTAGAATCATTCATGGTATTTTTTATATGAGGTTTTAACACTGAACTGTTTCACGTGGGAATCATGGTATTTTTTTTTTTTTTTTTTGTAAATAAAATTTTGAAAGCATTTTCTTTAAATGAAATCAAAGCATTTTTTATTTAAATTAATCAAAACCTTCTTTTATAAATAAAATTCATTAAAACTATGGAATTAATTATTATTATTATTATTTTATACTCATGAAATATTTCCTTTATAAAAGTGATAACATTTATTTTCTTGTGAATAAACTTTTTTTAAAAAATATTTTCTTTGCATGAAATTAAAAGCCTTTTTATTTAAGTAAATTAAAATTTCCTTTTATAAAATTCATTAAAACTATGGAATCAATTATTTTTTATACTCATGAAATATTTCCTTTATAAAAGTGATAACATTTATTTTCTTGTAAATAAACTTTTTTAAAAATATTTTCTTTGCATGAAATTAAAGCCTTTTTATTTAAGTAAATTAAAACTTCCTTCTATAAAATTCATTAAAACTATGGAATCAATTATTTTTTATACTCATGAAATATTTCCTTTATAAAAGTGATGACATTTATTTTCTTGTGAATAAACTTTTTTTAAAAATATTTTCTTTGCATGAAATTAAAGCCTTTTTATTTAAGTAAATTAAAACTTCCTTTTATAAAATTCCTTAAAACTATGGAATCAATTATTTTTTATACTCATGAAATATTTCCTTTATAAAAGTGATAACATTTATTTTCTTGTGAATAAACTTTTTTTAAAATATTTTCTTTGCATGAAATTAAAGCCTTTTTATTTAAGTAAATTAAAACTTCCTTTTATAAAATTCATTAAAACTATGGAATCAATTATTTTTTGTACTCATGAAATATTTCCTTTACAAAAGTGATAACATTTATTTTCTTGTAAATAAACCTTTTTTTAAAAAAAATTCTTTGCATGAAATTAAAGCCTTTTTATTTAAGTAAATCAAAACTTCCTTTTATAAATAATATTCATTAAAACGATTGAATAAATAATAATAATTATTTTTTTAATACTTATGAATTTTTTTATTTTTTATTTATTTTTTATTCTTTTATAAAAGTAATAACATTTATTTTCTTGTAAATAAATTTTCAAAAGCATTTTCTTTAAATGAAGTTAAAGCATTTTTTTTTAATTCAAAACTTTCTTTTATAAATAAAATTTATTAAAACTATCGAATTGGAAATTAATTTCTTTATAGATCAACACTCATGAAATCTTTCGAAAATGTGTCATATTGTGGAAATCAAACTTTTTTTTTAGGAATTATATACAAGATGTGTGCGATAATTGATGATTTCGTATACTTTGATTATTTTTGTTATGCTAATTAGATAACAAGCTGTGGACCCCGCATTTTTACTCATGCGCTCCCACTCGATGGCGAACTCGCTTTTTATTTGAAAATGATTTATTTATTAAGAAAATGACTTGAAGTTGTCACTTATTTTTGTTTTATTTTTAAAAGAAAAACAAAATAAGAAAGAAAAACCCTAAGTGTGACTCTTGATGTGGAAAAACGTGGTCTGTGAAAAACCAAATCTAGGCTCGGGGGTCAGGTTACTTATCAGGAAGGTACGGTAAAGATCGTAACACCCCTCTAAGTCCCTAAAAATATTAATAAGATGAAGTGAATATGACAATTAATTGATTAAATATGAACACCAAACAGTGATCAAATGTGTGAAAGCTAGACATGCATGATAATAAATAAATCAATAAACACAACTGGGTATAAGGCGTACCTTAGTCACAAACTGAGCGTTATCATAAGAGACAAGGTTAGTGCACAAATACAGAATAATTGCATTCATGTCATAAAGTGAGGCAAACCAATCAAGCATAACAATCAATCAATTAATGAGAAAATCACATATGTTGGGTCCCACCAAAACCCAATTTATCTTGCATGAATTAGTCTCACGAATTCCATTGTTTTAGAATTATGAAGAAGTCATTCTTGCTTATGTAAAATCAAGAGAAACAGAAGATTATTTGAAAACCAGAATGGAATTAAAACTGTTCGAGAGAAAATCGGATTTTTAAAATTTATTTGAAAATTTGCATATCGTAAATTATTTGAAAATTGGAGTATTGGGAATTAAATTTAAGAATTTGAATTTTGGAAATTAAATTTAAGAATTGGAGTTAAGAAAATTAAATTATGAAAATTGGAAACTTAGAAATTATTTAAAAAAGGAAGTTTTGAAGATTGGAATTTTGGAAATTTTTTGAAGAATTGGTGTTTTGGAAATTAAATTTAAGAATTGGAATTCTGAAGAATTATTTAAAAATGGAATTTTAAAAGTAAATAAATAAATAAAATAATAATAATAACAAAAATAATATGATTAAATAAATAAATGTGAAAAATGGAATTTTAGAAATTGGAAATTAAAATTGGAAATCGGAATTTTGGGGAATTATTTAAATGGAATTTTAAATAAATAATAATAATAATAATAATAATAATAATAATAATAATAATAATAATAATAATAATAATGATTAAATAAATAAATGTGAAAAATGAAATTTTGGGAATTGGAAATTAAATTCGGAAATCGGAATTTTGAAGAAATTATTTAAAGATGGAATTTTTAAAAATAAATAAACAAATGAAATAATAATAATAACGAAAATAATAATGATTAAATAAATAAATATGAAAATTGAGATTTTGGAAATTGGAAATTAAATTTGAAAATTGGAATTTTGAAGAATTATTTCAAGATGGAATTTTTAAAAATAAATTTTGAAAATAATTAAAGTTTGGGAAGTCAAAGTTTTGAAAACTAAATATTTAAAAATGGGAGTTTTTGAAAAATTAAATTAAAATCGGAGCTTTGAGAAATTAAATTAAAACCGGAGTCTTAGAAAATTAACTTACAATTAAAATTTTGAAAATGAAATCTTTGGCATCAAAAGTAGGAGAGAGCTAAGAAAATAATAACAAAAAAGAAATGACCTTAGCATGGCCAAACGTGCACAACATGTCCTTAAGGAATAAATAAATAATAAAAAAAAAGGCACTACAAACCCATTTCCATTAAATCTTTCAAATGCCCAGGAGCTCCATGGTAATGCTAACACCAGACTTCAAGGAATTTACTTGGGGTCCTTAGGAAGTTCCTCTGATCCTCCTTGTAGCCATGCCGAAATCTTAGCTTGCAGTATATATACCTAGAAATCTCTTTCATTATTCGTTCCCTAATGTGAAGCCACCAAGTGTTGAAGATGTCAAGATAGAGAACAAGCATGCCTACGGACTGCATACGGGCTGCATGGGCATGGGAGGGAATGGAAGGGAGTTTGAGTGAGGAAGGATGACTTGGTGGTGGAGTGAGTGGGAGCCATGGATGTAATGGATATTGGGGGATAAAAATGGAAATGGTGGCGGGTTTGATGAAGCATGAAGGTTGGATGGGAAGGTGGTGAGATAGTGGGTATGATGGGTAAGAAATGTGAGAGAAACGGGTATGAGGGCATTTAAAAAAAAATGATGATATGGATATGGAGGTAAGTGGGACGGGTATAGAGATGGGTGTGAAGATTGAAAATGGAGTGAGATGGAATGAGTGTATATGCATGTTGTGGATACGGGAAAGGCGAAGGATGGGGAGTGAGATAGATTCGGTGGGTTTGAGAATATGGGTTGGGTGGTGCGTGCATGGGGCTTTCATGTATGTGAGAAATGGTGATGTAGGGTTTCATGAAGGTGGTGATATACGTGGGATAAAAAAATGGGTATGCATGGAAGAGAGGTTGAAGAGATGGATGAAGATCTAAGTGCATGGTGGATAGAGAAAGAATAAAGGTTAGGTAGTGAAAGAAATGGAGATGTAAGATGGCCATGCATGCATGAGGATAAACGGAAAAGGAAATGTACAAGGAAGTGAATGAAAAAAAATGAATGAGAAAAGTATTGAAGGAAATGGGTTTAATGGGTATGAATGGAGCTTTAGAGAGAGAGGTGGGTTTAAACATAGGTATGGAGGGTATAGAGAGAGGAAGGTGGTGACGGGTACGATTAGTGGGGTATGAAGTTGGAGATGAGTAGTGAGTGGGATGAAAATGTAGAAAAAGAGAGAGAAAAATGGTATATGGCAGTGAGAGAAATGGGTTAGAGATGGGCATGGAAATAGCAACAATCCAAGTTCAAAATTTTCCAGATTCAATTTCATATTAGAATATTTTAACTCTCTTGCATCATTCTTTAGATCAAACATGAACTTCACCGCTTGTTATCACCACTGAAGTCTAGTTCCAGCTCTGAAGATGAAACTTCCTATTCTCTGATGGGCATAAAATACCCAGAAAATGAGGGATAAGCACCAAATACTACCATTGATCCACCCGAGGCAGAACCTATAGTGTTAACAGCTTCATCAACCTAAACCGCCCAAACAATCTCATCTGTATTCTTTGTCTAGGTACCTCCCAACGGCTCTGATGTTGAGCTTCCTTAGAAGCACCCCAATCCAGATGACCAACCCAAGTATGATATTCTCTCCAAAAAAAAGAAAAAAAGAATGCCCAAAATGGAGGATATAGTGAAGGGAAAACAGAACTTGCACAAAAGGAAGTAAGGCTGTTATATTTAGCTCTATCTCGTGCTGATCAGTGAGCTGAATATAGGTGGAAGAATTTCAAGAAGTGAGAACAGGATTTCTATTTATCAAACTCAGGGAGAGATTAATACATCAAGTGTTTTCCAAAGGGAAACAAAGACATCGGAACGTGAGGTCCTAACAGAGCATGCACATAAAAAACAGGCACAGCAAAGCAAATAAGTGGCCTGTGACGTCCACACCAAATCATCCAATGAACCCAGAAACTATTAGGAAACAAGATAGAACACTTTGAAATGAGAAAATACAAAGGAGTGCCAAAATCATACTTGGATCGGACTGACAAGCTCCTCTCCCGCTCTTTCTTCAATTTCTTTCTAAGGCTCCTCACTGGTTCACTCTTAATCTCACTCTGAAAAAAATCTCCCTCCCCTTCAAGCTCACCCCATATCTTCCTGCAACAACCAAATGAAGATCTTTTTCTCTCTTTCCCTCGCCCAAAAAAATATATTTTATCTTTAAATCCTCTAGTTAGCTTGCAAAACAAGCCCCTTTGTCCCCCCAAGCTATCCCTACCCCCCTCTATTTCTAGTCAGTTTTTTGTTCGACTCAGTCTCTTCTAAGAAAACAAAAAAAAAAAAAACTCTCTGTCATCCCTCCATATTCTCCACAAGCTATCTATATCCCTGACACAACCCACAAAAATGTCTTTCTTGTCATGTAGCCCCATTTTTTATTCAGTTTTGTCTTCTTTCTTCAAATGGCTATGTTCCCCATTTTTCAAACAACTCACCCATCAGCCCCCTTTCGTTGCCAGTCCTGTCCAGTCGCCTCATACAGCTTATTCCCGGGTTGATGAAGAAGGAGAAAATAAAACAAAAGAAATGTCCCCCATTCAAGGGGGTCTACATAAGCATTCTAGGATTTGAATGTCTTGATATATATATATATATATATATATATATATATATATATATATATATATATATATATATATATATATATGTGTGTGTGTGTGTGTGTGTGTGTGTGTGTGTGTGTGTGTGTTTCATTGTTTGATTATTTCTAATACAACGCATGTTGGGTGATATACTATTTGAACTAACCATTGATGTCTTGTGATAGCGCTTAAGATGCAACTCAGGTATGCACCATTTGACTATCTTTTATGATCATGATTTGACTTTTTGGCTTAATATGTTAATTCTAAAATCACCCCAGCCTACTTAGGTATCCATGATCAACCAATTAATTGCCAAGTTTCCCACAATTTAGTTAGTAGAGGCCTTTCTAAGGCTTAGAGCGGTGCTACATCTTAGAGGTACCTTCCCAATAGGTAACTTGATCTCCTGAACTAGACTCGGGTTTTTTAAAGACACGATTTTCCAAAAACTATGGAGTCATTTTTAGGTCTTTATTTTTTATTTTATTTTCCCTTTAAAATAAAATAAAATAAGTGGCGACTCTGACTTTTCCAAATTTAATTTTTCACCAATAAAAGTGAGTCTCACTGATCAAGTGGGGGCGCATGTGAGAAATATAGGTCCACAAATTGACGACTCCACTAGGGATTTTGAGGATCAAGCTTGAACACTAGTTGATGAAAATGTGGCGTTTAATTGGTTGATTAGAGGGTACCTCCTATTTTTTAGGTAAGGTGATTTTAGTTTGTTTGCTATCTCAACATGTTTGATTGTCTTGAATGATCACTTGATTGCTTGCTCACTTTAGCATGATTCACTCTCACATATGACATATGTTAGATAGGACTTTGATTGTTTGATATTTATCTACTTCGCTTGATTTCTTATTGCATGACAACCATCTCTCTTGCATGATTGCACGATTGCTTGTCTTTATTCACTATCTCACTTTTGACCTTTGGTTTTTCGGATTCATCCACATCTTTCACTATGCACTTTAGATTATCCATGAGTGTTGAGAGATGAGAAAGCCTTCATTATTAAGAAACCCCCTAGGAATGTGATGAAGTGCATGTGTGGAGGTGATGACCACCTTGCATGGAAGCACCCCGTCTCCTTGGAGGAGTGCAGAGGGTTGCGTACGACCGAAGGGTACGATCACTTCTGCTAGGGATCCTTTAACCCACCTATTTTATCTTATAGAGCCACCTCAACCTTGTAGGTTAGCCTAGACCCAATTAGGATTTCATTCCTACACGTGGGTGCATCTGTGGACCTTCAGAGCTGCATTGGTTACAATTGGGTTCGGTTACCCTCTCCATAGTCTCATTTTGGTATGATCAGATATGAGTATCAGTTTGAGTATACATGGGCTATATGCTTGATTACCTTTTAGTCAGTTCCTACAAAGCTACCATTGTACAACGTCTCATCTAGTGTTTCCGTGTTTATAGGAGTATTTTTGGTGCCCAATCTGGATTCGCCTTCATGGACTAGAGTTACAGGCAGGTTGACCAAAGTATCAGATCAGCCAAACCAGAGAGTAGATCAGAGAGATATGGACTCCCAGGTAGTCACGGTTGACCAGTTTGTCATGGCCATGGCTTTGATTCAGGAGGCTATAGCCGACCTCGACCAGAAGATAGATGGGTAGTAGGCCCTGATTACCTTGCGGATTGGGTTATCCAAATGAGCAGTATTTTTTGTGCACTTTGAGATGTGCTTTTAGATGAGTTGCGATACACACTCCGAGATTTACATTTTAAGGTTTGTCACTAGAGCTGCTTGTGAAACATAGAGAGTTCTTTTAGTTCAGATTTTTCAGAGGTTTGTCATGATGCATTGGTTTCTGACTCATTGATTTTAGCGGATGATTGGTTTATTGGTTGTTTCAGCAGTGTGAGCACCTTGGATACTAGGGCATATTTCTCTTCCTAATTTCAGTAGTCTGACCCTTGGCATTTTGAGTATACGGCTTTAAGCCTATTTGCTTCTTATCCACCTTCGAGTTGGTCTTCATTTCTTTTCCACTTAGAGCCCAGAGTTCTCGACCCAGAGTCATTTTTCATTTATGAACCAGAGTCATTTCTTTTCCATTTAGAGCCCGGAGCTTTTGACCTAGAGTCGTATTTCATTTATGACCTAGAGTAATTTCTTTTCCATTTAGAGCCTAGAACTCTCGACCCAAAGTCGTCTTTCATTTATGATCCAGAGTCATTTCTTTTTCATTTAGAGCCCAAAGCTCTCGACCCAAAGTCATCTTTCATTTATGACCCAGAGTCATTTCTTTTCCATTTAGAGCCCAGAGCTCTCGACTTAGAGTCGTCTTTCATTTATAACCCAGAGTCATTTCATTTTCATTTAGAGCCCAGAACTCTCGACCTAGAGTCGATTTTCATTTATGACCCAAAGTCATTTATTTTCATTTAAAGCTTAAAGCTCTCGACCCAAAGTCATTTCTTTTCCATTTAGAGCCCAGAGCTCTCGACCCAAAGTCATTTCTTTTCCATTTAGAGCCCAGAGCTCTTGACCCAAAGTTGTTTTTCATTTATGACCTAGATTCATTTCTTTTCCATTTAGAGCCCGGAGCTCTCGACCTAGAGTCATATTTCATTTATGACCCAGAGTAATTTCTTTTTCATTTAGAGCTTAGAGCTCTCGACCTAGAGTTGTTTTTCATTTATGACCCAGAGTAATTTCTTTTTCAGTTAGAACCCAAAGCTCTTAACCTAGAGTCAATTTTCATTTATGACCCAGAGTTATTTCTTTTTCATTTAGAGCCCAGAGCTCTCGACCCAAAGTCGATTTTCATTTATGGCCCAAAGTCATTTCTTTTCCATTTAGAGCCTAGAGCTCTCGACCCAGAGTCGTTTTTCATTTATGACCCAAAGTCATTTCTTTTCCATTTAGAGCCCGGAGCTCTCGACCTAAAGTCGTTTTTTATTTATGACCTAAAGTAATTTTTTTTTCATTTAGAGCTTAGAGCTCTCGACCTAGAATTGTTTTTCATTTATGACCTAGAGTAATTTCTTTTCCATTTAGAGCCTAGAGCTCTCAACCCAGAGTTGTTTTCTCATCTATGGCCCAGAGTTATTCTTTCCACATAGAGCTTTAAGCTCATGACATAGAGTAGTTCTATTTTTTGTGATTGAGATCCCATGTTCTGAGCTTACTCTCGTCATGTGCTAAGACAAAATCTCTGGTTTTTTTTTTTAGTTCTTCGATATAATTCACTTCGTTCCACTCATTGTTTGTATTTTACTCACATTTCCTACACTTGTGATCTCTACCGATGAGGGGCATATTTGTAAACCCTCAATTTTGTCCTCCTAGCACATGTCCTATTAGGTATTTGTTCAATACTTTTCAACAATTCTCTGGTGGCCCATTACTACTCGTATAGCCTATCTTTTCTAAGCCACTTTGAGGACCTTGGTTGAGGGATTTACCTAACCCTATTGTGACTCTTGATAGCCCTATTTAGGCACCTTATGCACCACCTTAGGTCCACTTAGGCCCATTAGGCACTCTAGGCCCACTTAGGCACCTTAGGCATATTAGGCACCATAAACCCATTTAGATACACATGACCCATCAGGCACCACCTTAGGTCCACTTAGGCACCTTAGGAACTTTAGGCACCACCCTAGGTCCACTTAGGCCCATTAAGCACCATAGGCCCATTTAGATACACATGACCTATTAGGCATCACCTTAGACCCACTTAGGCACCTTAGGCGCCACCTTAGGGCCACTTAGGCACCTTAGGCTCATTAGGCACCACCTTAGGCCCACTTAGGCACCCTAGGCCCACTTAGGCACCTTAGGCCCATTAGGCACCCTAGGCCCATTTAGATACACTTGGCCCATTAGGCACCACCTTAGGCCCACTTAGGCACCTTGGGCCCATTTAGATATACTTGGCCCATTAGGAACCACCTTAGGCCCATTTAGGCACCTTAGGCCCATTTAGATACATTTAGCCCATTAGGCATCACCTTAGGCCCACTTAGGCACCTTAGACCCATTTAGATATACTTGGCCCATTAGGAACCACCTTAGGCCCACTTAGGCACCTTAGACCCATTTAGATATACTTGGCCCATTATGAACCACCTTAGGCCCATTTAGATACACATGACCCATTAGGCACCATAGGCCCATTTAAATACACATGGCCCATCAGGCACCACCTTAGGTCCACTTAGGCACCTTAGGCCCATTATGCACCACCCTAGGCTCACTTAGGTTCACTTAGACCCACCTAGCCTCACTTGGGCCCATTATGGCACACCTTGGCCCACTTAGGATTATCTAGTTTTGATTAGGTCACCTCTTTGGCATATCTTGCATGCCTCGCATGGCTTGCATGACTGGAATTTTTATTTATTTTATTTTTGTTCATTTATTATCTTGTCTATTTCTTCCATTATTTTATTTTCTTATTGTTTTGTCACTTTTTCGTAATACTTGTTCTTACTTAACTATTTTAATTTAATAATTTTGTTGAAATGTTTCTTATTATTATTATTATTACTCATTTTTATCATTGTTATTATTATTATTTTATTTAGTCTATTAACTTTGACATTTTATAGGAAAGTCCACCAAAGATCAAAAGAAATCATACACGGCTGCATCTTGGTGGGATATTCAGAGTGCATACATTGGAAGTGGCAGTCGAATATAGGAAGAAATTCAAGGAGGGACCACCCATAAAGAAAGAAAAGAGAATGCAGTTGTTGTGATTTTTTTAAATGGTAAATTACCAAAGCTATTAGGCAAGTGAAAAAGAGGAATCCAACGTGTATGTGGATGGAATGAGGGCTGTGTTTAAAAGGAAAATTCTTAGCGTGCATAAAAAAGGCATGGAGAGGCGGGTAAAAGGGGAGGACGCTTATGGGAAGGTAGTCGGTTGGTGATGACAAAGAAGAAGAAGAATCTGAAGAGAAAAAAGAATTCATTACGGGAGAAAAAATGTGACTAGGAAGGAAAGACGCAGGCTGGTGGTTTGAAAAAGGGAGGACATAAACATTATTGGAAAAAAAAAAATTTAAGAGCCGACTGTGTGGATAGATAAAAAAGGATAATTTAGCCAAAGAAGGAATGAAGGGAATTTTGGGAGAGGAGCGGACACTGATTTTGATCGTGAAAAGGTGCAGTTGCACCATTGGAAAAAAAAAAAAAAAAGGAAAAAGGTGCAGTCGAAGGAAGAAAGAAAAAGGAAAAATAAAAGAACTGTTAATCTAGGAGGAGGAGAGACTTTTTTTTTAAAGAGAGTGCTAGGGTGCCCTAGGCGGGTGAAAGGTGTTTGTTGAAGGTGTCTGCTATGACCTGAACGAATTCACGTTTCCACTTTTTGGCTTGGCCTAGCTTAGCCCATTGTCATCTGAAAGACTTCACGTAGAAACCTCCAATTCTCTAAGGTTTGCCGACAGCAGCAACAGTAGTAGAAGTCTCCATCTATCCACTCAAAAGGACGTTGCTCCCTCTCATTCATCTGTGGAAGCTCAAGCACCGTATCTTTGCTGCAATCTGTCCTTTGAATGAGAGTTTGGCCTTCGGTAAGTTGATCTAGATCTGTAAGAGTTGTTTCTTGAATTTTTTTCTTAATTAAATTCCACTATAAGCCATTTTTTAGAAATTGTTTTTTTGATGATCCATTTTCTAATTGCATGCTGATGGTTTCATACTTTACTTGAAATTGTTATTGTTTTTGGAGTCATTTGATTTAACTTAGCTCAATTTTGGCTTTGGTAATGTATATTAGACATAATAAAGATGTTATATGATATATACTTGTCTTAACCACTCTAGCCTTTTTTGAGGAATCTTATAAATTATGCATGCTATCCAGGTACGCTTTCTATCCCTTACTTTTCAGAATTCCATGAACATGCATGTTGTTATGAGCCTTATTTATGTTTGATGTGATCCTTAGGTGCTTAGATGTATGCTTGATTGCCTTAATATGTTTGATCGTTTGATTTGCCCTTATTAGAACAAATGTTGTGTGCTATATTTCTATCCTAACCTTGATGTTTTATGATAGCGCTTGAGAAGTAGTTCAAGTACACGCCCTAAATCTTCTTTATGATTATGATTGGTTTTTCTTGTTTGACATGCAATTTTTGGAATCACCCAGCCTACTTAGGTATCCATGATCAACCAATTAATTGCCCCAATTAGGAATGGCAACAGGCGGGTTTGGGACGGGTCACCCCTATCCCATTCCCGTCCCAAACTTGGGGCTGGGCGGGGCGGGGCATTCCCATCCCCGTTATATAGTTAAAATTAAAATCCCATCCCTGGCCCGTCCAGACCCGGGTATGTGTTGTCAGGGCAAGGCAGGACGGGGTGGGGCGGGGCAGGGCTGGGCTGGGCTGGGGTTATTGATTAAACCAAATAGTTGTCAAATATCTTTCTTTAACAAGAACAATTGTAAAGCATTTGAAGATACCCGTTAACACCAATGTCCTCCATGTTCTGAATGCACCCACTACAAAGGCAATGAACAGCCCAATAACAATAAAGAGCTCCAAAGCAAGTAAATTGCCAATAAAAGGCTTGATGATGATGAACAAAAAACCAAATGCCCATTACAAGCTCTTCAAATCCAGATTATTTCTGGAAGCAAGTTCAAGGAATAATACAAAAATTTAGAAGTATGGCATCCACCTTAGCCTGTTCTCAAACATTGATGTGGTCCTAAAACATTCATGTATAGACACCCCAGAAGTAGAAGCATCCACAGCTCCAGAAACATTGCTTTGGATAGATTGCGACATTGTACTTTGAATTATGCACCGATCAGTGTTCCCATTGAACTCCAAAGGCAACACAGATGATTCCATTCTTTCACAAATTTGATCAATTGGAGCCTAATAGAGCAGGCATCACCTCTACTTCATACCTGTTGATCATAAATCCTAACCATGAAATAATGACACTAGCTTAGCACTGAAATGAGTTCCATTGCCATTCATAAATATCAGCAAGCTTTTCCTGTTGGTATTAACCCATAAAATACCTTAAAGAACCACAGTAGATATAACCCTCATTACCTTAAAAACCAGAGCCCTAGGTAGCCCACTTTTATTTGGTTGTAGAAAACTACTTATAAGTGATGTTTTTATTAGTTTCTAATGTTTCAACTTTGATGGTAAAAACTATCATTCCTTTACTTGATTTTGCATTAGCATTTTTTAGCTAATTTGTTGCATGAAAACCCAGCTACGGACTATATTCCCAATACAAATTCCAAACAGCCAGACTAAGGAAAATTAAACATAAAAAAAGAACACAATTATTAGCTGCAGCAATTGTACTAATTTTGAAAGGAGAGGCTCATGAATATTTAACTTACTGGGACATATAGAAATAGCAGATATTAGAGGACCATATCTTCCTCTCTTAGGAATACATGTTGTCCATTTCCCAACCCAATACAAGCGGATCTCTAAGGTATTATTCGTCACAGTCACATTAGTTTGTTTAATGACTTCTTTACCAATTCCATTTGCCTCTTCCATGATATTGAAATCCTCCCACACCAACTTGCCCTGAAGTAAAATGTCCCAATCAATAATTCCCCTTAAAATAGATAAATATGTTCTTATGATATAGTAACTGGCTACTTGAATATGTTGCAAGCTTTCTCATTGGTGCAGTCCGTAGCAATGTGGCCTGGCTTGTAGCAGTTGTTGCAGAGTCTCGCATCATGAGCAGGTAGACCTGGGCATGAGCAATCCCGAGCCAGGTGACCCATTTTGCCACACATATGGCACATTGGATCATTAGGACATTGGCTTGCATGATGTCCAGACTCTTTACAGTTCCAACAAATGGTTGTTGAGTTACACTCAGCAGCTATGTGGCTACAAAGGAGAACATATTAAATCAGGTTTTTGCCAGAAATCAGTTTGGTGGGCGAATCAGGGTTTAAACTATCTTGAGGAACCACCATACATGATACATCAACCAAGTATTGACATATTTTAATTCTAGAAATTATTCTCTCATAAAACATGAAATGTTCTAGAGAAACTAGAAGGGGAGGAATTCATCTTACCCAGGAAGGCCATAGTTGTTGCATACAGTCACATTTGGGCAATCTCTGGCAAAATGCCTTGGTCTCTTACATTTATTGCACAGATAATCTTGCTTGGAAATTAACAATATAATTGGTTATGAATTGTGATAATTTAAACCAAAAGACAGCAGCAGCTAAAAGATCTTGGTTTTAACAAAGGTAGAGTCCACACATCAAGGAGACCACTTTTGAGAGGAACACATTTAGAAAATCAACATATTGAAGATAGCAACCTCCAATGCTGCAGGCTTGGACTACCACGGACAATGTTAATGTGTTTACAAGTAGATGTTCAATAGAATTCCAGAGGAGATTTCTTTCTCAATTTTATCTATTACAGCAGCCCTTCCAAATTGTTTAAGAAAATAATATATTTGTTAGAAAATAACCATACATTGATTTAGGTAATCACTCCAAAGCAAGACTCGAGGATCACATGCCCTATCCAAGTTATTCTCATCTATGGTATTTTCAATTTCTTCATATTCATGTATCCTTTTTTATTTTTTACTTTTGCATGAAATTTTGAAGTTACAACAAGAAAGCATCCACCCAATTTTAAGCCATCTACATATGCATACACATTAAGTTCCTATATATGGTGTTTTCCAGAACTAGATAAGGACACTGCAATTTTTCAATAGTTGTAGAGAAATTAGTCTCTTCATGTCACCAATCTGAGGCAGACATACACAATGTGAATACATGATAAATGCATAAGTTTTATCTTTTAGCACTACAAGCACCCGAACATAAGTGATTCCTAGTAATAAGCAAGGCCTAAGAAGAAAGAAATAAGGAAAATTGTATCTAAGAACAAGTGAGAAATGGAACAGACAAAAGAACATAATCATCACTAAGAGCACACTTTTCAAACAAGAATCGCAACATGTAACTATAACATTTATGCAACATGGGCTATAAGTGTGTGTGTGTATAGATAAAAGGAATAACAGTTAGATTTTGCTGAATTGATAAAGGAGCAAACCGGTGAACTCGATGATGCCTTAGGTAAGGTGTGTCTCGGTAAGAAGCACGGTCACTGCTACGAAGCCTCTTGGCTCGTGGTGGGCTTCTACTTCTATCTAGAGTCATACTGGAAACCTGTAAGTAAACTTTCTCAAATATATGACAAAATGAAAGATAAAACACAACACTATCAGGCCCAGGAATTGCCAACTCCGGCCCACCAAAAGTATCTGCTGCCTGCCTATATCACCACACAGCCCAAACCACAAACATAATCTAAGTCAACATCTAAGAACTCCAGCCCAAATTACATTGAACACACTCTTAAATTCAAAATAATAATAATAATAATAATACATGCACATAAAAGCATTATATTAAAAGGCAATGCCATGACAGCAGAGGAAAAAGAGGAGAAGGGGCACAAGCAAGACACAAGAAATGAAAAAAAAAAAAAAGATGAATCAATAATATTTTGTTCTCCACAACACGAGGAAACTAAAAAAAAAAAAAAACTTAGATAACTGAGGAACCCAAAAGAAACTTATGTTTTTATATTTCATTTACTTCATTTAGCATTACAAACTGAATTGTTTTTATATGTAAGCTCAAAATTTGCCTCACTTGAGTTGGAAACTAAACAATTAACATTATTGTTCACTGGTTATATCTAGAACTTACGACAAATCTTAAAGAGAAGAAAAAAGTCTTACAAGTTGTACTTCTGAGATGAGCTTTGGTAGCGATTTATATTTCTAATTCACATGATGAAAAATCATGTCAGGGAAGTTAAGCAGTAACTATATTGAATGCTACGCTTATGAATACATCTACTTACTGAATTTCTTGGCAATCAACCGGCCAAGTAAAATTATTATAGGAAATATCACTGTGAGAAGAAACAAAATGAATATCAGATTCCAGACAATGGGAATAAATGGAATGCAGAAAAGTTAATGAGATTAGAAGACTAAATCAGTATGACATTCAAAATTAACATAACTGAAATATTTGTAAAAAAAAAAAAGGTACTTTCATAGAAGCTAATAACAATTGATGTTTCTCTTTCAAGAAGTGGACATATTTTTCTTTATATCTTAAAATTTAAAGATTCTTTAGCAACTTATCCAAAATTTGCTTTAAAGGATAGAAATTTTAAACAGGACTAAAAGGATGTTTCAAAGAATTACTTCCAATAAAAAACTAAAGATGATAGATTCTAGAGGCCCAAGCAGAATCTGAAAGAGAACATATGAAACATATGGGATAAATGCATAGATTCCATCAAAACTAGAGGTATTATTATAAAATTCCTTCGCTAACTATTATCTGGCATTAAGAAAAAGATAAAGGGAATTTTCCATTTAGTATCAGAATATCAGCATAAAAGAAAGTTCTTTTAAGCACCGGTTCAAGTTCAAAAAGGTAAAACTCATGCCATAAAAGGTTTAATGTGCACCAACTTCTGCCAATACATAGCTACCTACTTGTTTATCTAAGAAAGATCTTATTATTTAAAAAGAAAATAATAATAAAAATGATGATGATGCATGTGTATTCCAGCTAAATTGATCATCTATATCCAATCATTAGGTCTAGGGTATTTGCTTTCTCTCTTTCACAACTGCATTAAAAAGAACAAAGCAGGTCCATCCAGCCAATTTATGTCATCTATATGAAATAAATAGATTGTAGCATGCAGTAATAATTCCCCTGCTTGGCAAAAAAGGAAAAATAAAAATAAAAACCATTGACGCAAAAAGTAAATGAAAAAAACAAGCAGGGTATTTTTCATTTTTAAAGATCACTACTGATTACTAAACCTTATAGGCAACCTAATTTCAAATAATAGATGCCAAAGAATAAAAACATTAATATCAGAGCCTTAATCAATGTACATATATTACCTTCAACCCTTGGTAACCATAAATTTTGCCATCTTCTTCAAAAAAGCTATTCAAATCAACTGGATCAATACAGAAACTGTCTGATGCACCAACTTCATCTTTTTTAGAAACTGCAATACCAACAAACAAGCAATACACCATACTGAAAAGGACATTCCTCGTCCTAAATGAAGTGATAGAGAACTATGACAATGGACAAGCGCAATAGCATATGCCCATACACAACATACTGAAAATTAGAGTATTGAGGTTAAGCACATTCAGCAGTAGCATAAATTACTGGGATACAGTGAACCAATCTTTTGAACTAAATAACTACCAAAGATAAATTTCAAATATATGACAATTTTCCAAGGACTTCAGTCATTGCAGCTACCTAGTGAACAACAGTAAAAACACTTGAAACCCAAGCATAAACTTGGGCCCATACCAACCACCAACATCCCCAAATTGAAAGGGAAAAAAAAAAAAAACTAATTCAACTAGAGACAACCCATTTGCTCTTACTATTGACAGTTGAAGCAAATTAACAAATTTAACAATTGGGAACATAAGTTTCATAAAATTGGCTCAACATTCCAACTTTCCAGCGCCAGCAAAATGGGTCAAATGCCAAAAGAATAAAAAATCAAACGGAAAATAAACTAGTTTAATGTGCTAAAATCCCATTCATATCGCTTCTTGAAGAATACCTCTAACCATCTCCACACAAGGGAATGAGCATTGCATGACTGATTTAATTCTCTATTTCCAGGAACCCCAAGCATCAGATTCAGTGCAGCAGCTATTGACATAGCCAATTTCTCAGGATTAACAACAGCAGTTATTATTGCCTGCAGAATGTGCTTAAAAGCTCGTACTATCATCTCATGAATACAAAGTGACTGCAGTTACAATAAAAAGAAATAATGAACTGTTTATTCAGGCATAGGAGATGAACTCTTACAGTGTGGAATGACACATTATCCTTGCCCATAAACTGGTACAAATCCACATTTTCAGGGTTCTTCCACCACTTTTCCCACTCAGGTGTATAGCATGCAGTGATTGAGACATAAAATGTGGTCACAACATAAGTATATACAGAATGCACTTCCTTTTCTTCAATGCATTGACAGTATATGCAATATATGGACATGATAAGAGAAAAAAATGATAGGTGGATGAATGAAAAATCATAGCATGAGATTGTTTGCAACTTAAAAGGTTAGAGCATAAGGTATACATACATAAATTAATATAATCTGAAAATCAATTACCTCTAACATATTAGCAGAGAAATTGAATACTGTGGGTAGTGCTCTGCCTCCTATATATGCTTCTGCATCCACTATTATATGCTCAAACCGAACTTCAATGATTGGAATATCAAGTCCAACTCTGTTTTAGGCAATTAGAAACCAACATAAATACATGATACAAAAAGGCTTCATAGAAAATAAGAAAAATTAAATAGCTCAGAATTCCTAAATCCCCTTTAACCAAGCTGGACTTAGAAGGCCTGTTAATGGCCTTTGGACTAGACTGACCAGACCCACTTCCTATAACACAGGGTGTCAATCTAAAATAAAAGACCAGGTTCATTTGAGAATTTGTACATTCCTTCTCAATGCATTGTTGGCTTCAATTAGCATATGTTCCTGCACCCACATTTCCTTTCAAGGACTCTACCTTGCAAGTCTTGAACTTGATTGTAAAGAATGTGGTTCTTAGTTTACAACCATGGTAATTAACATCATATAAGACATGCCAAAATATAATATCCAAAATTAAAATATATCCATAAGCTTAACAACATTGAAAAAAAATAAAAAAAGACATTACAAAGAAATTGTTAGCAAAAAAGAAAGAAAAATGTCTTGATACCACCCTTGTGAGTTGGGGCTATGAGTCATGAATTGATGAATCACCTAGTAAAAAAAAAACACCAAAAAAAATATTAGAAAACTTTACTAAATATTTTAATAAAAAACAATTTATAAAATTGATAATTATGTAAATCGGTTACCTTCTTTTTCCTTCCATAACCAACTTTGAGCACACATTAAGGCCTCCAAAGTATCTGGATGAAGCCTACTGCGATGTTTTGATACCACCCTACCACCCGTGCTAAAGGCTGACTTAGATGCAACTGTAGATACCGGAATAGCATAGATATCACGAACAATCATCTGCAAAGTCGGATACTTTATACCATTTGTCTTCCACCAACTTAAAACATCAAAATTTGAATTCCTTGGCAGAATAGACTCCTCTAAGTAATAATCTAACTCCGACTTTGTATGACTTTCTCCAATGGTACTATGAACAAATAAGTCAAACTTTGAAAGAGGATCTTGTTCATCATAGTTTAACTTCAAAAGAGTTGAACTTGATGAAGTACCATAGGATTAAGTTTTTTGCCCCAAATTAGACTTTGATTGATACTCAGAAAGCAACTCATAACACATTCCACAGATTTTTTCTATCTCATTTGAAGCTTCAGACCCATACATTAGTGGAAAGTAAAACTCTAAAATCTTTATCTTGTATCTTGGGTCAAATATAGCTGCTATTGCCATCACAATATGACACCCACTCCAATACTTGTCAACTTTTGCAACATACTTGATGCATCGTTTTCACAACATCATTTGAGCATATCAACCAATCATACAATGCCTCTTTGATTTCACACACTTTAATGAAGAAAGTATTTGCAGTGGGATAATTTTGTCCTGAGAACAACTCTGTTATGTTGTAAAACAATTTCAATCTTCCACATATTTCTTTTGCCATATCCATTCTTCCTCTGATGGCACAACCATGTAGTATTTTCACGTTGCTTCAAACGTGGGAACACATCTTTATATGTTATAGCAATTGATAACATCAAGTATGTGGAATTCCATCGTGTCTTACAATCAAGACTTAACTTCTTATTGCATGGAATACACAATTGGCGAGCTGCATCTTCAAACTTTTCCATTCTTGATGGGGTTGCTGACCAATATGCAACACTCTCATGAATTATTTCAATTTCTACTTCAATGACATCCAAACCTTCCTTAACAATTAAGTTCAACTCATGTGCCGCACATCGCATGTGGAAAATTTTTCCATTCAATAAGAGTGAATCGCTCAAAGATAATTTCTCCACCAAGATATTGATCATTACGTCATTACTTGAGCAATTATCCACATGACTGTAGAAACTTTCTATCCATATTCCAATCCAACAAGAAATCCATTAATACATCTGAAAGAACTTCTTTGTGTGTGGAGGAGGCACATAAACAAACCTAAATTAAGAATAAAAAATATCATTAACACAAACAATATCATTAAAGGATCAAATAAAAAAACACTTGGAAGTTAAAAAAAAAAACATAACTAACCTTACAATATGATGGTGTAGTAACCAAGACTCATCAATGTAATGTACAGTGATAGCCATGTAGCCTTTCTTTTGATTTGATGTCCACATATCAGTTGTGATAGCAACTCTATTTGAAGTTTCTCTAAGTAGCTAATATCTTATCTTTCTCAACCTCATAAATCTTCATTATATCACCCTTAATGTATTGCGGGAAACCATCTTAAATAAGGTTGGAGACTAGTAGCAAATTCTCTAAACCCCACATGGTTAAGATTGAAAGTGGGTACTCATGCAATATAATTGCACGTGCAAGCTTCTTCTTGAGATTTCTTGATCAAAGGTAAAACCACCAATTTGAACTTTTCCATGACCTTTTTTCTCTACTGCCAATAATTGTTGCCTAATATCAACATTTCTTCGTTTCATGCACCTATCTATGTGTACATGTAAGTGTTTTGTCCCATTCTTGCTATCGACCTTAAGCTTTCCTTTACAGTGCTTACAAATAGCATAATCTTGTCCATCTTCTATGATTTTATCAAATCATTCCAAACAACCGAAGTCAACTTTCTTCTTTTAGATACCAAGTTCCATCAGTAGTTGAAGTACTGCCTGTAATTGGAGTTGAACCCGCACTTGGCATGGAAAAGTTTTCCCCTTCTTCTGATGTCATTTTTCTTAATATAAAATAAAGTCTATAAGTAAAACATTCAAACCTAAATTAATAACCTAAAGCTTGGATAGGGCTTGAAGCAAGGGTTTAAAAGGCAAGATTGTATTTAGGTTAACCTCCAAGAATTGCAAGATGTCAACATAGTTTCCATTAATAGGAAAATAAATGTAATAGAAAAGCATCGAGGGCAGTGCAACCGAAAGACACATGCAATTTATATGGACAGCCCACAGGAAGTGAGAAGAAAATAAGAAAAAAAAACAGAAAACAAAGCAAACAAAGAATATTCTAAAAAGTAATAACCAGAAAACAAAACAAAACCTTGAAATTAGGAAAATTTAACCAATATCAAAACTATTAACGGACAAAATTTGCAAATCAAATTCTCTAAAAACAAAAGAATTTTAGGGAAGAATAATTCTATACTGAATGGCACAATATGGAGACTACTAGCACAAAACACATACAGCTGAAAAATATTGAATAGGATTTAACATGGAAGCAAAAGTGGCAGTTTCATAAAAATTAAACAAGAGCAAATGACTCATTTGTAATAGTTACTAGTAAAAAGCACATGAATATTAGTGTCATTAGATTGTATCTTAGTGTGATACGCACTAGAAATGGGTTCATTGATGGAATGCATAGTAGATGTTCAAAGAAAAAAGAAGCACTAATTAGAGAAAACAGGATTCTTTTTCCCTATTCTCAAGTTTAATGAATTTATCAATTGGTTTGCAGGATGCACTTAGAGAACTCTAGAGCTTAGCTTATCCTAGTAGGGAGCTCCCCTCTCTTAAGTCAGAGCTTTGGAAGGAGATGGGTTGGCAAGGTACTGATCCTTCAACAGATTTTAAGTGGGTAGAGGACTATATATAAACATCTGGTATTTACAGATTTCTCTCATGTTCATGTGTATTAATGTGAATTTGGTCAAACACATTTTAGAGGTGGCGGATTTATATCATTGGAGAATCTTATCTTTTTTGCCAAGAAGTATCCGGTTTGTTCATGTTCTTTCTTTCCTTTTCCTTCAATGACATCACTTGAATTTTTTTCCCCCTCATTTTAAGTCACGAGTATTTAGAGAACAGTTTGAGTGGTTCAGTAGTTGAGTAGGTAGAATAAAGTTTCTTTGTGCAGTTGCAATGCCCTAGTCCATGTTCCAAAAGGTGTGGCTATGATCTTGGAAAAATCAAATATGGACTGGTTGAATATAAATTAGTCACTGTTACAAAAGTAGATTAGTGAGAGCTTTAAAATTCAAAATTGCATAAAAATGCACATAGATTTGGTTCTTTTTATGTTTTGCATAATATAAAACTTTTGGAGCGTACTTTGAGATGACTAACATTCCAAGAATCATTCCTAGGTGTTATGGCAGGAGTGAGTATCATGTGGAACACAAAGCTGTTTCATAAGTCTATCAAACTACCATAATCCTACTAATAGAAAAATAATAGCAAATACTAGATGCAGAAATTTTTATCCTTCTGAAACAACCACTCAATGCTTTCATCCATGTCATGACATATCATATCATAGCTTCAAATTTTTGGATGCTCTAGTTTTGTTCACAACTAGATGGCCAAAAGAGTTAAGCTAAGAACTTCAATGAATAACTGCATATTTGGTATTTAGGGATACTTATGTACTTCGTTATTCTGCTATTAATATGAAACCCTAGAAAATTTTTACAATAAGATCTGTTTCTCAATATGAAGGGAGTGGAAGCATTTGACAATAAGATCTGCTTAGTTCCTATTAAGATTCGCAAGAAACGGATTCAAAACCCTAAATAGCAACCCGAAAACTAATAGAAAAAAAAAATCCTTCAATAATCTGAAACTGGAAATGGAAAAATCCTAAATCTCGTATCTCTTTCCCGAATTAGAAACGGACTACAACGCCAAATCAAGGCATCATTCAACCAAAAAACCAACAAAAAATCTTACGGTTTGTAGATACGTGAAGATAATAGTTGTGATTCTTGATATCTTGTGAATATGGGATAAACAAGGATGAATCGAATGGATTATCTGATGGATTTCTCCATTGAGTGGGAGGAAAAACCCTAGCGTCGACAGGAACGAGAACTGAGATAAGAAGACCTAAAATGACGAGATGAGGCTAATATTTATAAGTGGGGGGTAAAGTTGTAATTTCATATTCGGGGCGGGGCGGGACGGGTCAAATTATAACTACACCCGACCCCACCCCGAACCCGATTCGGGTTTTTAAAAAAAACTTGAACCCAACTCATCCCCGATTGCCATGTTCCTATACCCGTCCCAATAGAGGCGGGTCGGGGCGGGTGACCCGGGAAACCCACGAAATTGCCATTCCTAGGTGAATTGGGTTTTTAAAATCTTTTCAATCACAAAAAATTCAAACACAATATAAGCAAAATAAAGAGATAGAGTTTAGATAATTCAAACTCGGGTTTATAGTGGTTTGGCACTTCCTTGCCTACGTCCACTCTCCTCAACCTCCTAACCGAGTGAGGGTTCCATTAACTTGAAGCTTCAACCAAGCTTCCAAACTTCTTACACTTGGATTCTGGCTCCAATGGGCTCTTACACAATCTCTTCAAGATTCAAACCTCTTGAAGGCTTTGACACTCAGATTTTTACAAGAAATGATCCCTCACCCTAGCTTAAGGATAGCTCAAATACAAGACAAAGCTAGGATGACACACAAGAGTGCACTAAAGGATATGCAAGTGGTGATTTAATGCACTATGAAATAAATGAGAGCTTTTTGATCAAGAACAAGTAGGTAGGTTGTTGAATGCAAGTGTTCCCTTGTAAATAAATGAAGTGGAGGTCTTAATTTATAGGTTTCTAAGCTCGGGAGTCAAAAACAGCAAAAGGTAACCTTGTCCGGTCGAGTTAGGGGTCGACCGATTCACTAGCCGTTGGAGCATTTAATGCATGACAGGTTACCATTGCCTCGATCGGTCCTCGACCGGTAAGAAAATCACCTCAACTGGGAAGAGAAGGCTACTGGGAGAGAGAAAAACTTTTTGTGCATCCTCGACCGGTCCTTAACCGGACGAGCACAACCGGTCCTCAACCGGACGAGCACAACCGGTCGACCGGTTCCTCAACATGTTGAGTCGGTTGGCCATAGCCACGACTGATTGAGCCTTTTTTGCCTCGAAAACCTATATTTTTAATTCATTTATTTTCTAACACTTAGGCAAGGTCTTTAGGTGAAATATTAAGCCAATTATAAAACATTTTGCCTAAGGTACATTAGTAAAAAACTCGGGTTTTAATGAAATCGAAGTTTTAAAGAATAAACATGGTTTTCTAAGTTGCATGAAACGTGTGAAAATCCTAAGTGCACTCATGCATTCATCTTACATTAGTTTCCTATGATCACAAGTCTTCCAAGCATCTCGATCTTGTATCCATTTGGTCATTTGATGAATTTTCGAGTTTATACTCGAGATTCTTAATCATTAAACCAATTAGTCACTTAACCATGGTTTGTTATCATCAAAACCCGATTAGGAGAACCCTTGGGCTAACAGTATAGAATAAGGAACTTTTGTAAGTGATTACTACTCAAAAAGAGCATATTTTAGATAATAATTCTCATGAGTTTCATGTTTTTTGAGTAGTAATTATGCCTAAAACACTCAATTAACATGGTGTTGCCCTTGCAAGAGTTACTAACAAGTTTTATGAAGTTTTGGAGTCATTTCAAGATATAATTTTGATAAATTGGTGACAAAAGAGATTAATCAAATTGAAGAAAACAAATAAAGTTGATGATGATCCAAATGCATAATGAAAGAAGCAATGCAATCAGTTTGGATTGGGATTTGGAGCTTAATTGAAGGTGGTGGAGATGGATTAAACATGAAAAAATGAGAGAAATTGCAAAGAGGAGTCGGAAAAGCATATTTCTCGATTTCGCATAGTCATGCGAAATGAAACAGCATGGGTATTGGCTGCAGCACATAAGGGAATTGTGAAAAGCAATTTCGCATGACCATGCGAAATTTTCGCACAGTCATGCGAAACGCTCCAGAAGAACGAAAATGAAGCTGATGGACTCTCCACTTCGCATCATCATGCGAGATTGCTAGGGGCTTGTGCGAAAATGCATTTTCTCCAGATTCCTTGATGAAGAAGCATCCGGAAGACCTCTAAAAAGTTGCCAAGTGTCTTTTTTACCTTGGCCTATAAATAGAAACGAGATGGACTCATTTAAGAACTTTTAAACTTTTGATACATTTTCTAATTGTAGAACTTTTCATACTTCTTCTCTCTATATAATTCTCCATTTTCCTTCAGTTTCTCTTATTTTCTCGGTAGCCAAACATGTCTTGTGAGATCAAATCTCCAAGCATGAGTGGCTAAATCTCGTTTTTCTCGGAGGAGGGAGAATCTAGAGGCAAGATCTATGGTGAATTAGAGAATTGAGCCTGAATTGTAAAGGTAATTAGATCCAATTGATTGATTAATTGAAATTTGGGGATTTTTCTCTTCAAATTGTCTTGAATGATTGCTACAATGCAAGCTAGGTAGATTCATCAAATTCTTAATGCTAGATTTGATGACATTGAATAGTTGCATTGTGTGAATCATTGGAAGATAGTTTAAGATGAATTGAATTTATAATTCAAATTGATCTCTTGGATTAGATTACCTAATTTTAAGAGAAATTAGATCTAGATCTAAAGCTAAATCAAAAATCGGTTTAGATGAAAATTTAGGTTTTCAATCTAACTTGATGAAAATTAGATCTCAACACCTATTCACCATGGAAATTGCTCTCTAGAAAATCCTAACTCCGAGAATCTCACATCTTATTAATTTTCTTCTATTTTACACTTCATTTTTCTCTCAATTTGAAATCATTATTATTTTGAAATTTTATCATGCATTTTCAAATCCATTTCACTTGATCACAATCATTTCTTATCATCTCATTCAAGCCTTAATTACCAAGAATAATCCATCCTTGTGGACGATACCTAAAAACCACTATACTACAGTAGTTTGTACTAAAACCACTTTTTGATCGGGTACAAATTGCTATAGAATAGTGAATTAGGTTATAAATTTTGTTTTGATCCAACAAACGACAAAATCTGAGCGATCAGTAAGCTATAGTAGAGGGTGAGAGTAGGTATGAAAAAGTTTGGAAATGAGGGGTCAAGTTCAATTATGCAATTACAAGGCTATTAGGTGGAATTTTGTTTTTCTTTTGACTTAATTCTAAGTAGAAGTTAATTTAACTTAATACTAAATAGTGTTTAATAGTATTAAGTATGAAATTGTTTGTTTTTTAATATTTTGTTTCTAATATGCTAAAAATGAACATCTAATTAATGAATTAAAAACAAATAATTTTTAAATTAATTTTTATTTAACTAAAAACTAGTTTAACATGTTTTAAAAGATTTTAAAATAAGAGAAATTATGATGACAAGGTGGTGGTCCAAGAAGGTGAGAAAGACAAAGAGATTCGGTATGATGATAAGGGTTGGGGGTTGAGAATTTTTTATGAGTTTAAAAATATTACTTTTTCCGTTTAGAAAAAACTAAGTATTTTTGTTTTTTTTATTCAATGAAAAATATTTAAGAATAAGTAATAAGTCAAATAAAAAATTAAAAATAAACATAAAAATTTTGAAAAGAAATTGGTTTATCAATAAGTTAAAAAAACAAACACCCTCTTAGTCTAATTCATATTTCAAAAAATCAATTAAAGGAT
Organism: Vitis riparia; assembly: GCF_004353265.1. Classification (NCBI taxonomy): domain Eukaryota; kingdom Viridiplantae; phylum Streptophyta; class Magnoliopsida; order Vitales; family Vitaceae; genus Vitis; species Vitis riparia. Next base: position 1,332,543 of record NC_048449.1, read on the forward strand.
TATGAATAGAGGTATGTCATAACTACAAATATTGCATTCTAAGGACACTTAAATGCATATAAAATTCCTGAAGAATATCTTGTATTAACAAAAAATAAGCGTAACAAAAGGTCTATATATTACATGATGTCATCTGAGACTAAGACAAGTGTTTTTTACATTAAACAAAATAAATTCTTTTTTAAATAATAAAATATCATTTAATTATTAGAATTATATTTTTTGGTTATTCTTAAAAATATGATAACCCAAAAATATGTAAATCCCAAAACATTAAAGACAATCCAAATTTTATCATGACAACTCCTAGGGAAGAGCCAAGCCCTCCAAGGACCAATCTTCAAGTTGGAATGAGAAAAATATTGAAGTTTCCAATGCCATAACATAATTTTTAATAGCATTCAATGATTCTAAAGGTTAAATTAACCAATTTTTTAAAACATATATATAGTTTAAACAACTTGGAATGAGAAAAATAAGCAACAAAAAAAAAATGGAATAGAAATAAAAATAAATCCAACCTTGTTTTTAAATAGATGATTGATGGAAGGAAATAAGATTCGGGTTTAAGGAGATGAATTATTTGTATGCTGCAATATGAAACGACAAATTATGTGCATGTAAACAAATATGAAAATCACACCATTGCCTTTGGAATGAAGTTCCTAGTTTCAAAATAGAAATGAAAGCTTTCAATTTATCATAGTTATCAATGATAAGTCCCAAATCAAATGCATACAATACCATTTATGTATTTTTTTTAGGAAATGAACAAAGCAAAAATAATAATAATAATAATAATAATATTGACCTTGTTCTTAGATGAATAACATAGGGAAAGAAGCTTGGAGCAAAGGAGATGAACTAATTATCTATTGCTACAATACCGAAGGATAGGTTGTATGGAAGAGGAAACTTTCCCAATCAACAAAATTATCATGGTGGGAATAATTCAATTAATTTATTGATATTCAAAAGATGAGAATCACTTTAAATTAAAGAAAAAATAAAGAATGAAGAGAGTTAACTTTTTCAAAAGATGGAAATTGCTTTATTAATAAAATAGCATTACAAAATAAAAAAGTATTAACTTTTTGAAAAGGTGGGAGACAAGATAGGGAACAAAAGTAAAGTGAGAAATCATGCATGCTTTTGCTTTTGCTTTTGGTATTAGTAAATAACAACTCCAATGTAGTCTGCATATTCTATATGTGGCAATGGTTGTATCTACAAATCCTAATAATTATATTCATTTGATTTTATTTTATTTTTTATTCTTCCATAAAGGCAGATTTACTAACATTTTATTTACCTTTATATGCAAAATGAAGTTTGAATTCTAATGTTATTTCCTTGCTATCATCAACTATATGTTAGCCTAATTTATTTTATATTACATGGCTCATTACCTCATCATAAAAATTTGCAAGATTGTCCTAGAACATTTTTATATTTGCTTAAAAAACAAATTTAGAATGATGAGGTATGACATTAAATATTAAAATAAGGGTAAAAATATTTAGAAATAATGAAGTTTTTTAAAAAAAGTGATTGAAAAGAAGAATTTTGATTTTAGAGTTTCATATAAGGGATTTATAAATATCATTGTTATTTTAGTTGTTGCTTCACATGACAGTTTATTTGTTTAAATGACATTTTATTTATGCAAAATACAATATTTTCATGTCATTTAGCAAAAAGTCATAAATATAATTTTAAGTGATTAGTCTCCTCGTATGAAATAAAATATGTTTTCATTTGTTTTGGGTTGAAATAGGGAAAATTTAGTGATAATTTTTCATATACTTTCACCTTACTATATCTTATCTCAATTTTTTCTTGTTCTTTTGGTAAAATCAAAAGTACCATTCAAGAGTCTGGTAAAAGGATTATCTTTGTTAGATACACTAATGATAGACCCTAAATAAAGGAAATGTTGATTTAGATTGATGAGCTTGTTAAAAGAATAAAAATGAAATTGATCAAATATACCATTTAGGCAAGGTTTCTCTGAACTGCTATGACTATAGCGTAATTTTTTCTCCAATACACAAAAATTGTTGAAGTGATTGTCTTAAAAGTTGAGGCAGCAATTGGTCATAACTAAGAGAAAAGTTGATAGTTAAAACAATTGGTACTAACACAATCATAAACTCATGTTATATGATGTCATAAAAATACCAACATTACAAACATAATGCAATAAGTCATCTCAAAATAACATTTTAAGAGCAATACAAAATTACAATCAGATACGAGATTAAAAGAAAAAAAAAAGTATGAGACTTTTCGTTTCTTGCCTTTGTTCATCAAAGGATCAATATACATGCACAAAGCATTCCGCTACCATGTTGTTGAATTAAGAGTCTTCTAATTTGATTTCACATTGTTTTTGTTATCACCTAAATCACATAAAAACACCCATCAAAAGATAAAATTTGTGTTAAAACTTAAAACAAATAAATTGGAGTTCAATATAAGTTCTCAACAAAATAGAATAATAGATCAAATAAAGATGTCATAATGTATTAACCTACTAGTTCCATAAACTTAATAAACAAAGAATATATTGAGGTAATCATGCACTCATTGAATGTTTGGATCAATATCATCATACAGATAGAAGAGATTTTCTCGCCATGTTATTTAATGGAGAATTTTGATAAATCAGCTAACTTATCATACATTGGTTAATCTTTGTGTCATAGAAAACAAAAATAAATAAATAAAAAATAAATAGTCACATCAATATAAACACAGTCAGTGTTTATAATAATTTTAAAAGTTAGTTGCTTACCCTTCTTAAAAAATATCTTCTAATTTGTTCATCCAAGGATTTGGTGGCTACTTTAAAGATAAAAAAGAAAGTGTTAGATAATCTTGACTTGGTGCTTCATCAAACAGCACATATATACACTTAATGGTACTTGCCAAAAGAGGAGATTCTACGAGTTGCAATCTTTGATTTATAAATAGGGGTTGAAAAATAGATTTGGCATGAGGATTTATCCTATTCCACCACTCGAGCCTTTTAAGCTTTGGGCAATTAAATACCTGAATTTGTTGTAGAGAATCACAAGTCGTTGTTCCTTTCCATATGGTCTTCAATTTTGGTAGATTTTGTTAAGTGTCCCAAATTCCTAATTAGTATAGATTCCTTTTTGTAAAGAATATTATATAGAATATTTCTAGGTTGATATATTATTGTAATATTAGACTTCCTTATAGAATAAGGAAGGTTGTTGGAAATATCTCTATAAATATTCTAGGTCATGAGGAGAAAAAGTTATGAGATGGAGATGGGCCTGTAGAGACTATACAAGGTGGATAGAGATGTGAGGAAGAATGGGAGGTACCCAGTAGAGCGAGATGGCTCGTAGTAAGGTATAGATACAAGGAGTGGGGAAACATGGGATGTTTCGAGAACCCAATAGTTGTATCTGGTTCTATCCTTTGTAATATTCTCTATTGTATAGTGGAATCATTATCTCTCATCCGTGGACGTAGGCATGGTTGGCCGAACCACGTTAAAACCTCGTGTACCGTATGTGTGATTGTTTTATCTTTGTGTTCTTGAACTAACATTGTTGGCATCAAAGCTTTCGTTGGCACTACAACTGGTATCAGAGCTTGGGTTGAAGATTTCTGGAAGAGCAAAAAATCACAAAGCACACAAGATGAAAACAAAAGGAATTTTCACTGAAGGTGGAGTCAATTGCTCTCTCGTGGTGATATGATACAAAAAGGTTTGTGTCATGGAGAGATTGAAGATTAACTTCATGGAATTTGGTCCAAGGTGGAGATTGTTAGGAAGTGTCCCAAATTCCTAATTAGTATAGATTCCTTTTTGTAAAGAATATTATATAGAATATTTCTAGGTTGATATATTATTGTAATATTAGACTTCCTTATAGAATAAGGAAAGTTGTTGGAAATATCTCTATAAATATTCTAGGTCATGAGAGGAAAAAGTTATGAGATGGAGATGGGCCTGTAGAGACTATAGAAGGTGGATAGAGATGTGAGGAAGAATGGGAGGTACCCAGTGGAGCGAGATGGCTCGTAGTAAGGTATAGATACAAGGAGTGGGGAAACATGGGATGTTTCGGGAACCCAATAGTTGTATCTGGTTCTGTCCTCTGTAATATTCTCTATTGTATAGTGGAATCATTATCTCTCATCCGTGGACGTAAGCATGGTTGGCCGAACCACGTTAAAACCTCGTGTACCGTACGTATGTGTGATTGTTTTATCTTTGTGTTCTTGAACTAACATTGTTGGAATCAAAGCTTTCGTTGGCACTACAAATTTATCAACTACAAACTCTCTAAGTTGGGAAAACGGAAGATGAGATTATTTGTTTCATTAATGTCTTATTCTTCTTCTTCTACCTCTGCTGCTGCTACTACTATTAGATCCTCCATTTGACTGCACTAGCGGACATAGATGGTTTGAAGGTTCTGGAGGTGGTATTTCACTAACTCGGGCGTGAACATGTGCTTGAGACTGGAACAACTTATAATGTCTGTTGGTCTCAACATGAATAAGACCCTTAAACTTCGCAATTCATGAAGACACGTACAGTGCGTTTACTGAAGCAATGCAATCTTCTTCCCACCACAAATATTCTATATATCCCCTTGCATTGTGATATAAAACATGCTTTTAGCTCCATGGCAATCTTGAGAGATGGAGCCACATTCAATAGACTAGTAGGAAGGTGGAAATTTGCTATATACAAGAGCTGGATATTGCTAGGGAACACAAGTTGGTTGTCATCATTGTGTTTCTCTCCTTCCTTCCGCTCACATCCGCATTGTCCTACTTTACAAAAATCATGTGGTTGGAATTGATGAAAAAAATATCCCATTCCATATAGGTGGAAACGATAGTAAGTCTCTGGTAGTGTTGTGTCCTCAAGTAGCTATTGAAATTGTGCAGACTGGAGAATTTGACAGAAAGGATCTCCAACTTTCTCAATCCAATCAAGTCATCTACTCTTACATCTAGAAATCTCATATCTTTAAGCCTTAGACACTGTAGATGGAGAAGATTAGGAAGAAAATTGGGATGAAGATTGAGAAGATGATTCAGATGTGCCCACCTTAAATCGTGTGAGATCCAACTGAAATGTTCAAGGAGGACCAATTTCTTTATCCCATTAGGTATTGCTTCCATTCCACTCCAACTGAGGTCCAACTCTCTCAATTATTTGAGCTTTGCCAATGAACCTACCTGCTTTAATTCTTCCAATGACAAAGAATTAAAGCTCGAAGATTCACCATGTCATAGATAGATTTGGTAAGACTGCAATGTCTGCATATGACGAGTCCAGAACTCCAAGGCCTAACATGTGCACAAAGAAGGACTCTGGAAGACCTTCATATGTACCAGGTCTACTTTGAATAAATGACTTACAAAGCTTGGGCAATTGAAGATTAAGATGTTGGGGGGTTTGAAGAAACAAGGTATCAAGCTTGGGGCAATTTGGTACAAACTTCAAAGTTGAAAGTTCCCTACCCATTAATTGAACTCTTTCTAGATTATTTGACCACTCTAGCTTGCTTGGGAGATTTTTGAAATTTCTTTTGATTTTCACCATGAATCTAGAACTCTTTATGCTGATAACCATGTCCCTGATTACATCATGCAATTTTACATATTTTTCATTCTCACATCTGTCCAGTAAACACACATTTTCAAGTTTGTTCAATATAGCATGCCCTATATTATGCTCTGCTTGCCTACTTCCCATTTATTCTACCAACCCCTTGGCAATCCAATATCTGATCAAAGATACCCTTCTAATCTTATAATCTTCAGGAAACAATGCACAGTACAACAAACATTATTGAAGTTTTTCATCATTCAAGCGATTGTAACTAAATTCCAATATCTTATATGCATCATTTTCCATGTGAATTGTGTGCCCTTTAACATGTTCCCTCAATTTATTCAATGCATTCCTTCATTCAGTAATGTCATAAACAACCCTCATACTTCTAGCTATAGTGACGATGGCAAGAGGTAATCCAATAGATTCCTTGACAATATCCTTGGCTATTTCTTCTTCTTTTTGGCTAAGTACATTATACTACTCAAGTGTTTGGTTGAAAAGCTCTCATGTTTCTTAATGTATAAAAGAATCTATTGATCTAATCATGCTTGTATTGGATGTTTGAATTAATGTCATCAAAGAGATAAAGACGATTTTTCCATCATAGGTATTGTTTAATCCATGTATTATATAAAATAAAAATTAATGAAACAAAAATAAAGAATCACATCAATATAAGTATCTTAAAACACTGTCAAGTTTATAACAATTTTCAAAATACATCCACTTACACTTCTTCAAAAGTTTCTTCTATCTCCACAATAAAAAAAACCCTTTAGGGCTACACCAAAAAAATAAAAAGATATAATGGAGTCAATTACACTTCTTCAAATATATTGTCCACAGTCTCTCTCCAACGACTTGTGACCCAATTGTTTTTTAGCCACTGCATGAAACCAAAAAATAAAAATAAAGTGTTAGATTATCTTGACTTCGTACTTGATCAAACAGATTCTTCATCAAATCCATATACATAAAATAAAAAATTATACTTACTCTGAAACATTTTCCTTGTACAAATAGGTGTTGAAAAACAGATTTGGCATGAGGATGTGTGTCCCATTCCACCCCATCCCACCACTCTTTGTCTCCTCTGATTTGCTTGAGGGGTGGTGTTGAAGCTCTTCTTTGGCCATCACCATCGTTTATGTGCACCGAAACCACAAAAAGGAGCCTTTTAAGCTTTCGACATTTCAATACTAAAAGATTTTGAAGGGAATCACAAGTCATTGTTCCCTTCCATATGCCTTTTAGTTTTGGTAGATCAACCAACTCCAAACATCGAAAGTTGGGAAAACAGAGGATGGGATTATTCTTTTCATTAATGTCTTCTTCTTCTACTCCTACTATTATATTCTCCATTTGACTACAACTACGGACATAGATGTTTTGAAGGTTTTGGAGGTGGTTCTTCACTAACTCAGGCGTGAACAAGTGCTTGAGATTGTGACATTTACTCACGTATAAGTGCTTGAGACTGGAACAACGTACATTGTCTTTTGGTTTCAACTTGAAAAGAACCCTTAAGCTTGGCAATGAATCAAGAAACAATGAGTTTAATGAGTCAATGCAGTCCTCTACCCACCACAAGTATTTTATCCCCTCGCATTTTGATATCAAACATGCTTTTAAATCGGTGGCAATTTGGAGAGATGGAGAAACATCCAATAGGTTAGTGGGATCATTACATGTATATATCTGCAAAAATTGGACATTGGTAGGGAGCACAAGTTGGTAGTCATCATTGTCTTTCCCTCCTTCCGCCAGCTTACATTCCCACACTTCTACTTCTTTACAAAAACCATGTCGATTTCTTTGCGACCCTAGAAGCCTAGAATATTCCCTTCCACTTAATCGAACACGATAGTGAGTAAGTCTCCGGTAGTGTTGAGTCTTCATGTAGCTATTGAAATTGTGTAGGCTGGAGAAATTGACATCAAGGACCTCTAACTTTCTCAACCCACTCAGCTCTTCCACTCTTACATCCAGCAATTTCTCATCATCATGCCTTAGACACTGCAGTTGAAGAAGATTGGGAAGAAGTTTGGAAAGAGGATTGGGAAGTACTGTCTGGCGTGAATGGTATGAGATCCAACTGAAATGTTTGAGGATGACCAATTCCTCTATCCCATCAGGTATTGTTTCCATTTCATTCCAATTGAGATCCAACTCTCTCAATTCCTTAAGCTTTGCCAATGAACCTACCTGCTTTAATTCTCGACATTCACAAAGAATTAGAGCTCGAAGATTCACTATGTCATAAATAGAATCTGGTAGAAATGCAATGTTTGTGCATGACAGGTCCAGAACTCTAAGGCCTAGCATGTGCACAAAGAAGGAATTTGGAAGACCTTCATGTAAACCTTTAGGTGGATAAGAAAACTTGGGTTTTTAAAGAAAAAAGGTGGAAAGCTTAGGGCAATTTGGTACAAATATCAAAGTTGAAAGATGGCTATCCATTAATGAAACTCTTTCTACATTATTTGACCATTCTATCTCGCTTGGCAAATCTTCCAGATTTCTTCCAGTTTTCACCATGAATCGAGAATTCTTTCTTGTTATGTTGATGGCCATGTCCCTGATCACATCATGCATCTTTACACATTTTCCATTCTCACATTTTTCCAACAAACACACATTTTCAAGTTTGTTCAGTATAGCATGCCCTCTATCACGCTCTGCTTGCCTACTTCCCATTTCTTCTACAAGTCCCTCAACAATCCAATATCTGATCAACAACACCCTTCTAATCTTATAATCTTCGGGAAACAATGCACAATACAACAAACATTCTTGAATTTTTTCATCATTCAAGCAATTGTAGCTGAATTCCAATATTTTAAATACATCATTTTCCATGTTAATTGTGTGCCCTTTAACATGTTCCCTCAATTCATTCAATGCATTCCTCCATTCAGCAATGTCATATGCAACACTCATACTTCTAGCTGTTGTGACGATGGCAAGAGGTAAACCCGCACATTCCTTGACAATATCCTTGGCTATTTTTTCTTCTTTTTGGCTAAGTGCATTGTATCGTTCAAGTGTTTTGTTGAAAAGCTCCCACGCTTCTTCCTCATAAAGAGGCTCCACTTTGATGATTTCTTTGCACCCCATTTTTAAGCACACTTCCCTTGATCTGGTGGTTATTATGAGTTTTCCTCCATCAACTCCAATTGGAATCCCAACCTCTCGTGGTGGATAAACCTCCCATACATCATCAAATATAAGAACAAATTTCTTTTCTTTCTGCAGTGCTTCAAATAATAAAGCAGATCTTAACCTTTCATCTTCTTCTTTTGATAAATCTAAATTTATTTTCTCAGCAATAACATCTTGTAACTTGCGAATGCTTGAATCTTTTGATACAGTCACCCAATAGACAAGGCCGAAAGTATCTTTTTTTTCCAAAAGGAGATTGTGAATATGAGTAACAATAGTTGTTTTGCCGATCCCCCCCATTCCCCAAACTCCAATGCTTTGGATTTCATCTTTCTCTAAGCATGTCCAAATCTTCTCCAAATTTCTTTTGGTTGTAGTTTCACCTATTAGTTGTGTTGTTAACAATGCCCTTCCTTCATCTCGAAGTACATCAATCAAAATCCCTTCAGGAAATCTACCGCGTTCAAGTAGCTCATCTATTTTTTCTATATGCTCTTCAGACTGCCTTAGAAACCCCAATCTTGAGAAAATTCTTCCCTTTCCAACTTCTTGCTCCATCCTTTCCAGATCATCTTTCATATTTTGCACTTCTTTCAACCAATTTTCAACTTCTTTTTTTTCTTTCTTTCGCTGATATTGTGCATTTTGTAATTCAATTTTGACATCTTGTTCACGACTCTTCAATCTCTCCATTTTCTCTTTGAGAGTTTTGCAATTCTTATCAAGAATTTTGTGATAGTTGAAGCACTTAGAAATGGAGGGCCACATATCCTTCAATAGCCCAATGCTTGTTAGCACTGCTTCCACGTACTCCATTGTAAAAGACAACCTTATTATAAAAACCTATGTCATCAATACTTTGATTAACACAAGCAAATCTAGTAAGTCACACACCACAAATCTCTAATAAATTTGCCTTTTAAGAGTAAAGAATGAACAAATCATTAAAAAAGTTAAACCTCAACGATAAAATTAATATCTTCTTAGGTTTATGGAAAAACTCAACATCTTCTTAGATTTATGCTGTAATAGTCATTTTGAGTGAATGAACTTATAGTTTATGTGTGCTCACTAATATAAGGTGTTGTTTGTTTTTTAGCTAAATAGAAAAAGTTAAAATATTTGGTTTTTTCTTTTCAACTAAAAGTAACTCATTGATATCAACCAACGTAATTAAACTAAACTTACTGATAAAAAATTCACTTTAGTTAAGTTGGTTAATATCAACAAGGTACTTTTAGCTTAATAAAAAAAACTAAATATTTTAGCTTTTTCTATTCAACCAAAAAACAAACACCACCTTAGTCTTCCTAGATCTTTCTCTCTCTGTCTATCTATTCATCTATCCTCCCTCTATATATATATATATATATATATATATATATATATATATATATATATATATATATATATATATATATATATATATATATGTTTAGAAATGAATATTATATAGTAAATGATAGGTTGTATTTGTAGGCTATAGTAGAGGGTAAATATAGTTAAGAGGGAGTTTGGAAAAGAGAAAGGAGTAAGTTTATTATATGGAAGTTACCTAACAAGGGTCTGTTTGAATGTTCAGCAACAATTTTCAACTCACACTACTGGTGGCTCTTAAGATATCTAGTTCAATTATGCAACTCATAATTCAATAGTCAATCAAATGAAATGAATAGACAAAAGACATATCATAGTAAAATTACTACACATAAAATTAAAGCATTCTAAATAATAGAAATATATATATATATATATATATATATATATATATATATATATATATATCATATGCATTCAAAATGAGATGGAAAAAAAGCTTTAAATCCATCTTAATCATCTAACATATTCATTACTTTCTAAAGGTTAATTAAGCCAAGTAGAAAGCATAGAAAACAAGTTAAACAACTTTGGATGAGCTAAGCAACAAAAATACTAAAATAAAATGGAAACAAACCTGACTTGTTCTTGGATAATTGATGAAAGGAAGAAAGCTTGCTACAAAACGTTGAAGGACATAAATTATTTGCAAGCTGAAATATTGAAGGATGGGTTATTTTCATGATAAGCAAAGATGAGGAAAAAGGTTGAAAGTAACTGTGGACCTCGCATTTCGGCTCATGCGTTTCCCACTCGATGGCGAGCTCGATTTCGATTTGGAAAATGATTTTTATTGATTAAAAATGACTTGGAGTCGCCACTTATTTTTGTTTTATTTTTTAAAAGGGTAAACAAAATAAGAAAGAAAAACCCTAAGCGTGACTCCTTATTTCGGAAAAGGTGGCCTGTGAAAAACCGGATCGGGCTCGGGGGTCAGGTTACTTATCGGGAAGGTACGGTAAAAGACCATAGCACCCCTCTAAGTCCCTAAAGTCGGGTCTCTACTAATACAATGAAACTGACGTGGCAATCAGCGAGAAAGTCAATGGATACCCACCTAAATCATGCACAATATGAGAATCGAAACACGCAATAGAGATTGACTAGAATGGGAGTGGTTGCGTACCTCGGCCATGAGCCACAATGCGCTATCAAGAAACGGGATTAGTGCAAAATTAATGAATACAAAATATAGCTCATGCATATCGGGATACAAACGGAACTCAAGCAAAATACATTAAGCACGACGATTTACGATCAACAAGGATCAAACCTGGGGCCCCCACCAAAGCCCAATTTTTCATTCATGAGCTAGTCTCACAAATCCCGTGTTTTGGAATTATGGAGAATTCCTTATTGCTTGTCAGAAGATTATTTAGGAACTGAAAGGGGATTAAAACTATTCGAGTGAAAAACGGATCCCGGGAGTTTATTTGAAGATTAGAGTATTTGGAATTAAATTTAAAATATTAGAGCCTCGGTAATTAAAATGAAATTTGCCAAAGAAAATGAGAAATGAACTTTAGGAAATTAAACTAGACAGATATAGATTTTGAAAGTTGAATTTGTAATAATAATAATAATAAGGAATGAACTTTAGGAAATTGAACTACGACAATATAGATTTTTAATAATAATAAGAAGAAATGAACTTTAAGAAATTAAACGGCTAGAGTATAGATTTTTAATAATAATAATAATAATAATAATAACAATAAATGATAATAATAATATGGATAAACGAAAGGGATTAAAAAGGGCTTTGGAATTATAAGGGCCTAAGGTGATAACAATAACGATAATAATAATAAGGATAATTACAATAACAATAAGGTTTTGAAGTAATAATAATAATAATAATGATAACAAGATTTTGAAAGTCGAATTAATGATAACAATAATAATAATGAGATTTTAAAAGTTAAATTAATAATAATAACAATAAGGTTTTGAGGGTTTGAATTAATAATAACGATAATAATAATAATAATAATAATAATAATGAGATTTTGAAAGTGGAATTAATAATAATAATAATAATAATAATAATAATAATAATAAGATTAATGATAAGATTTTAAAAGGTTGGATTAATAATAAAAATAAGAATAAGATTTTGAAAGTGGAATTAATAATAATAATAATAATAATAAGATTAATGATAAGATTTTAAAAGGTTGGATTAATAATAAAAATAAGAATAAGATTTTGAAAGTGGAATTAATAATAATAATAATAATAATATTAATGATAAGATTTTAACAGGTTGGATTAATAATAAAAACGAGAATAAGATTTTGAAAGTGGAATTAATAATAATAATAATAATAAGATTTGGAGAGTTTGAAATATAATAATAATAATAGGATTTTGAAAGTTTTGGATTAATAATAATAATAATGATAAGGTTTTGAGTGTTTAAATTAATGATAATGATGATAATAATAATAATAATAATAATATCCGTTAATAATAATAATAATAATAATAATAATAATAATAATTAATAATGATGATATCCGTTAATAATAATAGTAATAATGATAATGTCCGCTAATAATAATAATAATAACAATAATAATAATAATAATCCGTTAATAATAATAATGATAATAATAACAATAGTAATAATGATAACAATAATAATAATAATAATAATAATAATGTGAAAAGGGGTTAATAATAATAGGCTTTGGAGTTTAAAGGGTTTAGGATATGGGCTTTAGGGATTTGAAAAGGGGTTAGGGGTTGGCAATGGGCTTAGGGGGCTTTTGAAAGGGGTTTTAGGATCTGGGCATTTGAGATGGGCTTTGAAAAGAGGTTAAAGGGGTTTAGGACCTGGGCCTTTAGGGATGAACCTTGGGCTTTGAAAAGGGACTTTGGAGAGGGGTTAATAATGATAGGCTTTTAGGCTTTTAAAAGGAGTTAAAGGGTTTAGGGTTGGGTTGGACTTGGGCTTAGGAATTAGAAGTGGGCTTAGCTTATAATAATAATAATAATACTGGTAATAATAGTAATAATAATAATAATAGTAGTTAATAATAATAATAATAATAATAGTAATAATAGTCAATAATAATGATAATTGAAATAATAATAATAATAATAGCTAATAATAACAATAATTAATAATAATAGTAATTAATAATAATAATAATAATAATAATAATAATAGTTAATAATAATAATAATAATAATAATAATAATAATAATAATAGTAATAATAGCTAGTAATAATAATAATTGAAATAATAATAATAATAATAGCTAATAATAACAATAATTAATAATAATAATAATTAATAATAATAACAATTGAAATAATAATAATAATAATAGTTAATAATAATAATAATAATAGTAATAATAGTTAATAATAATAATAATAATAATAGTAATAATAGTGATAAGATTTTGAAATAATGATAATAATAATAATAAGGTTTTAAAAGTCGAATTAATATTAATAATAATAATAGTAGGCCTTGGGCTTCAAAAATGGCTTCCAATAATAATAACATGGATTTCAAAAAAATGGGCCTGGAAGGGAATAAACAAAAGGGAAATGGGCCTTGGACTTTGGAAATGAGCTAAAGGGTTAGAAATGGGCCTTGGGCTCCATCTTCTTCCTAGCTCCCCCCATGTATGGCTACTACATCTGCAGCCACCTCCTCGCGACGGCAGCAGCGGCGATGCCAGCCAGCACCAGCACCAGCCAGCACCAGCACTAGCCAGCACCAGCCAGCAGCCAGCAGTCAGCACCAGCCAGCACCAGCACCAGCCAGTACCAGCCAGCAGCCAGCACCAGCCAGCACCAGCACCAGCCAGCTTCGAAAAATTTTCGGAATCCTCTTAAGCGCCAGAAAAACTCGTTTATCTTTTCTTCTCTGTTTCGGACCGTTCCCGAAAAGTTTCTCTGCCAGTTTTTCTACCGCTCCTCAAGTTTTCATTCAAATTTTCTTGAAATCAAGTGTCATTAAACCCAAACAAACAAATGGATCCCCCAATCCACACCAAAATGACAAACTGATGCCCACAAAGACAACTAAAAATGGAAATCCAACCATATAACAAAAAATGAGAAACTAACAAGCTGTAGGAGTTGTACCTGGGAAGCTCTCCTCAAGCCAATAGTTGCTCTTCTCCCACCATCTTCGTTTTTTCCTTTCTTTCCTTCCCCTCCTCTCCGAAAAGCTCCCCCCAGATCCCTCCTTTCTTTCCTCTGTTTTGTCTTCCTCAGCAAGCCATCCTCCCTGCTGCTCACGTCCCATCTGGTGCCCTCAAAAGCAGCCCCCATTTCTTGGGTGGTCAGAAAATATCCATGATGGAAAAAGGCTAGCTCTGTCCTTAGGGGGGGGGGGGGGGGGGGGGGTCTACAGTAACAAAATTGGTTATGGGAATGTATAATGAAAATAGAAGGACTACATCTTCAATACCTAACAATATGCCTAACTACATTCCATAATTTTGAATTAATTTGTATTTTAAGCCTTGGTTTGATAATATTTGATATTTTGCTTTGAGACTAATTACTTTTATGCTTATTTGCACACATCAAGCAAAGCATAAGGTCTATTTGGGATGGTGTTTTAAATCTACATTTAACAGTAGAAAAAGTTAAGTAGTTATGTTGTTGCGGGATTGGATTTTATATTTTCAAATTATATTTTAAAAACACTTTTATTAAAAATAAAAAAGGGATAATTTTCACATTTCATTTAAGGAAAAGCATGGGTCTCTCCCTTTTTTAAAATGTGGGTAAATCATATTTGGATGTTTGAAACCAAGATTAAGAGTTCTATTCAAACACTTTGAAAAATTACATTTGACCTTCTAAACAAGGTTTACAATAATTGGCCATGTTTTGGTATATAAACCATACATATAATATTTCAGAAAACAATAAGGCATAATGGCTATATATTATTATTTTACACCAAACTAAACCTACAAAAAATGCATGGATGATTTAAAGTCAGAGGAATGATATTCAATATGTCTTAAGGTAAACCCCAAAGCAACCACAAATTTATAGGATTGAAATATATTAGTTTAAAGAATATCCAAAATCAATGATAAATGCTTATAAAGACAATTGATTTTGTATTGATGAAAAAGGTACGTGAACATAAAAATATGAGAATTTTACACCAAAGAAGCTCAAAAAATAATCTAGATTCTCTACAATTTATAAGCTTTCCAAAAAGAAAAAGGCTCAATTAAGTCAATTTAGGAAAAATGCATGGGTATTACCAAGTTTGTGAATAATTTTTCCTAATAATTTCCAACATAAACTCTCTTTTTTAAGAATTTTTTAATTGGTAAAGTAATTTTATAAATAAAAGTTTATTTTTTAAAGTTTCTAACTTTAATCAAAAACCAAATTACAACATGAATTTCATGAAACTTATATAACCCAAGATTGCCTAGCAAGTATTTGAATGAACTTCCCAATGTTATAGGTTACTAAGGCATTGTTTGGCAATTGTTTTTAAAAACAATTTTTTGTTTTTCAAAATTTTTTTAAAGGAAAAAACACTTAATAATCAAAAAAACAAAAAACACAATCTTTTATTTGTATTCATTTATTCACTTGTTTTATGAGAGCTGTTTAAAATAAAAAAAAAAATTATATAAATATGGAAAATGATTAAAAGTAAAATATTATATATAAAATTTATTTTTAAAATATATTTAAAAACATAGAAAACAAGTTATTCGGGTTTTCAAACAAACTTTTCTAAAAACATTAGAGAATAATTTTTAAACATTATTCTCAAAATCTATTTTTAAAAACACTTCCTAAACAAAATCTAAATTTTAGCTTCTTGATTTATATAACATAAATATAAATTAATCTAACAAGCTATTTTTGTTGTTTCTTTTTTTAAGATCTTATTTATTTCGTAAGAAAATTATAAAAACTTTTTTACTCCAATAAATTTATTATTAAAAATATACTTTCAAAACTATAAACAATTGGTAGAGTAAAGTTGGATAATTATAATAACTATTAAGTGTACCAATATGTTCAAAGAAATAGAAGTTTTTGAGAAAGTTAGGATATATGTTTGACTTTGGAAAGTATTAAAGAAAGAAAAAAAAAGTTCAGAAAAATTTTCTTATATTTAGTTTCACTAGTGAAAATATAAAAGAAAATCAAATATAATAAATATTAATTAAATATTTATACGTTTTTAAATTATTTAATTTTTACATAGAATAGGAAAAATAAGTCAAATAAGATAGAAGTAATATATAAAAATAATTTAATAATTTTTAATTAGTTTTTAATTTTTCTTTCACTTTTTCTTTTTTTTCTACTCTTCTCTTTTTTTTTTTTTTTTTTTCTTTAAATTTTCTAAGAACCAAACATATCTTTAAAGTTTTTGGAAATGAAAGGTTCCTAGAATGATAGCTTACAAAATCATCACAAAATTTTGGTAAAAATATTATGTTTTCATTAAAAACTCGAGATAATGGGACAAATATACTGGGTTTTAGCTCTTGTCCTTTTGGAAAAAAAAAAAAATCTTCAATTTTGACATTCAAACTATTTGGACCTTTGAAAGTTTGATAGAGAGTGAACAGGAAAAGAAATAAAGAAGAAAAAATTAAAATAAAAGAATGAAAATAGAAAAATAGAAAATCGATATAAATTAAAAAAGTTTTCTCGCATACTTGTCTAATTTTGTTCTTTTTTTTCTGTCTAATATGAAGAATTTAAAATCTTTTTAAATAATTTTTATTATATTTATTTTTGTATATTTTTTAAAGGTAAACCAAAAATGAGAAAGTGGAATTTCTTCCTACTATTTTCTTTTTTACTAGTGTTGTTTGCATCATCTATATAGATTCTAAAATATTTATTGAAATATTGCAAAACTAATGAAAGTGATTAAATTTATCATTTAATATATTCAAATAATACCTTAAAACATTTACTATGTTGTGAGTCTTGTGACTTGTATGTATGGTAACATGATGTATTTAAGACCGGAGCCAAACTTAGATTGATGTATTTATAAAGCCCCAAAGAAACAAAAGACTAAGGTTCCATTTGAGGTGATTCTCTTAAAAAAAAAAACACTTTAAGTTTATAACATTTCTATTGGTTGCATCTCTATCAAAAATATTTTTATTTTGAATATAAAGCAAAAGAAAAAATATTTTGAAACTATTTTTAATAATATTAAAATATATAATTAAAAAATGATTCTTCCAAAAAGAATATTTTGAAAGTCTATTTGACAATACTTTTAAAAAATAATTCTAGCATAAAAAATGTTCTAAAAGAAAAATCATGTATTTGATAAGATTTATAAAGCACTTTTAAAGACTTGAAAAATCATTTGTAATATTTGTTAAAAATATACTTGATAGGTAAAAAAAATACTCTAAATGTTATCGATGAGTCACTTTAAGTGATTTCTAAACTTTTAAAATGTTTTTAAAAACTTTAATGATCACCTAATTTCCCCCCCACCCCAATTCATAGCCTTCCAACTTTCCCCCAACCTTTTTGACCAATTTGACTATACCTAAAAATTTGAATTCTGATGATTTTCTAGACAAGTTGGAATCTACTAGGTCTAAATTTGATGATAAGGTATACAATTACTCCAACGAGCCATTTAGTTGATTGATGCCAATGTTATAAATTTTGGCTATGTTTGTTTCCCGAAAAATACTAGACAAGGAAAAAAAATATTAAAGGAAAATAGTTTTTTCATATTTGATTTCACAAAAAAAAAAAAAAAATCAAATATAATTAAGATTAATTAAAAATTTATATATTTTTAAATCATTTAATCTCGCTATAATAGAGAGTGAAATAAATAAAATGAATTTGAAGAAAAGTAAAAAGATGATTTATTAAATTTAAACTTATTTTTTTTCTTTCCTCTTACTTTTTCTTTCCATTTTCTTTACTTTGCATTTTTCCTCAAATTTTCTAGAAACCAAACATAGTCTGACAGTCAAAATATTCCACATTAATTAATTGTTCCATCATATTTAACTAAACATAGGGTTGAATAATTAATTAATAGACACCGTTGCACTTAATTATGTGCAAGCTACTCATAAAAATAAATAAAATAAAATAAAAGGAAGAAGAAGTGAATTACATATGGTGGGAGCTAATAAGATATGCATTCAAATTTAGAGAGAAAGAAAGCAGCTTTATATCCATTATAGTTGTAGATAATATTCAATAATTCCTAAAGGTTAAACTCAAACAAAAACATACCATACAATTTAAACAATTAAGAAAGAACATTTAAAGCAACAAATATAGTGATTAAATGACAATAAATCTGACCTCAAGTTGATAAATGGAAGGAAATAAGCTTGAGGTGAAGTATTGAAGGAGTCGAATTGTCTGTTTCCTGCAATATTAAAGAATGGGTTATATGCATATAAGAAGAGATAGGGAACAAAGGTTGAAAATCATGCAGCTACGTATACAAGGCCACTGCATATTCTATACATGAGATTATGCCTAGCTATAGTTTATAGGTTGTACTAATTTGCATGCATTTTAAGACTTGGTTGAAAATTTGAAAATTTGCTATCAGATTAGTTGCTTAAATGCTTATATGTATGAATAAAATCAAACAAAACAAATAACAATCTAATGAAAATAATACGATGATACCGTGGTTATTATTTTAGACCAAATCAAACCAAACCTTTAAGAGAGTGCAAAACGCATGGATGATTCAAACTCAAGAACAACATTCAATGATTTTTAAAGGCCAGCCCCAAATCAAATGCATATAGTACAAATTAATCGAACTTGATGGAAGTTATAAACCAAAAATGATATAGAAATAAAATGAAAATAAAGCTAACCTTGATCTTAGATGAATGGATAGAGGGAACGAAGTTTTGAGTGAAGGAGATGAATTGAAGGACTAGTTCTATATATATATATGTAAGAAAAAGCCTCCCAAAGAACTAAAGAATTATCTTATGGAAATCATACCAATGGTATATTGCTAAGACTCCTTCCAAAGAAGCAAAGAATTCATTTTTTGGAAAGATAACAATAGGATAGAGAATAAAGATAAGAAGCATATGAAGACATGTAATTATTTTTAGAATAAGTAATGAACAAGTAAACCACATATTCTATATGGGACAATAGTCCTTAAGTACAAATCCTGATATGTATTCAATTGATTTCAAGTCTTGGTCTTAAGGTATATAAAGGAAATAAAATATGAGGCTTTTGTTCTTACATAAAAACAAGAGAGTTTTTAACATAGTATTAATTTCTTTTATTGAGGAAAATGATACAAAATATAAGATTTTGTCTTACACAAGAGATTTTAGAAGGAAAAAAGAAAAACTTCTATTAATTTTTGTGGCTTAGATGGATATATTCTTTCCATAACATTCTTGGACTTTTCTTTGTTTTAGAAAGGATTTGATGCAAATTGTGTTTGTTATAGTTTCAAAAAGGTATATTTTCTATTAAATGCTATTAAATTGTGGCTCAAAAGTCGTAGAGTTTAATGATGGGTTCTTTTTCATCAAAATTGTGTATATGCATTTAATTCATGGTATTTTTGGTGCTCAATACACTAATGGCATAACAAAATCTTGCTTATAATTTTTCATTTTTAAAATTAGAGATTTGAATCTAATTCTACAAACAATGCTTCAGAAGTAGTTAATTTTATTGGTATGTAATTATCAAATGTAAACATATTTAATCGACAATATAATTAAAAAATATCTGAGTTTTGTGATTTAAAAAAAAATGGACATTTCCCAATCCATCAACATCAACTCCAATGCCACTAGTCCACTTTCTTCTTCACAAAAATCCAACAAAAAAAAAAAAAAAACCAGAAGAAGGTGGTGCATGTAAAACTGTCCTTGTCTGCAAGGGACCTCAGCAGACTAAATTCTGTGAGAGAACGAGGGGGAAAAGGAAGAGAAAAACCCAAGAAGAAGTAAAGGGGTTATGAACTTTTGGATGTCATTAAAGTGTACAGTTTCAAACTTTCATCTGTCCCATGAGCTTTCCATGCCCTGTGATTCCCTTCAACTGATTGCAAAGACGATAAGAGGAACCACAGAAACCTTCTTCTTCTTCTTCTTCTTCACTGACTGCAACAATGGCTGAATCTCCAGACGCCATCCTGGAAGAGAGGAGGGAGTTGATGGTGTCTCCAACTGGGGGCAACCCAACTCGCAGAATCGCCCATTTTCTCAAACCCTCAACCACTTCCATCAATGGCCTCCCTTCACGTCCTATTTCTTCTCGAATTCCAGGTGGGGAGTCCCAGAAGTGGCCGCTGAAGGTCTCCTTTCACGGGTGGAAATACCAGAAGAGCAATTGGAAACTGTGGGTCGAGGCATTGCATTCTGCCCACCATTCAACATGGAAGAAGGCTGGGATTTATGAGGGAATAATGGGTTCCGTGTACGAGATTCGAAGAATCGACGATTTGGTTTATGGGGTTACGGCGAAATGGTGCCCAGAAACCAACACCTTCGTGTTTCCTTGGGGTGAAGCCACTGTCACGCTTGAAGATGTGATGATCTTGGGGGGTTTCCCCGTTCTTGGAGAGTCTGTTTCAGCCCCTCTTGAAGACAAGGAAATGCTGGAAACCGAAGAGAAACTCATCGCAGAGAGACTTCAAGTCACTAGAACCAAAGCCCAAAAGGCCTGTCAGAGTGGTTGGATGAATCGGTGGATGGGCACAGGGAACCAAATTGAACACGAAGCTTTCCTCTCCATGTGGGTTTCAAGGTTTGTTCTTCCTACAAAGTCAAATTCCACCATTGAAAAGCATGTATTTTCCATAGCGATTAGACTAGCTAGAGGGATCCCAGTTGCCCTTGGGCCTGCTGTCTTAGTAAGCATTTACCGGGATTTGAGCTTGTTGAAACAGACTACTGTGGCTCTAACCAAAATGGGAAACAATGAGAAGAAAGACAATGTCTTTGCCCTGTCACTTCTGGCCCCTCTTCGGTTTGTTCAGGTTTGGGTATGGGAGAGGTTTCCGGCTTTGAGACCACAGCCAAAACCAAAGGAATTGGGGGAACCCAGGCTTGCTCGATGGCACAAAATGAAGGGTCGTAGAGTTGAGAATGTTGGGCTGGCCCTGGACTTGGCGGGGGATAGTTTTGAGTGGAGACCTTATGCCAGAGCAGTGGGTAACTGGGATTTTCCTAAGTTTTATGGAGAAAGGGAAGAGTGGGTGCTGGTGGGCTCTGGCCTGGACCAAGAGTTGCAGGCCTTTGCTCGGTTCTTGAGGGTCTGCAAGCTGGTTGGAGTTGATGACTCTATGGAATGGTACTTCCCACATCGGGTGGGAATGCAATTTGGAATGGATCAAGATCTTCCGGGTTATGTTCACCCTTGTAATGGGACTCCTGAAGTTGCTTGGAACAATTATAGCAAGCCCATTAATGGTGTGAAGTTGTACATTCCATCCCGGTTCTTTGAGGCAGATGTTACCACCAGATACCTGGAGTGGTGGAATCCATCACTAAAGAAGGAAGGTGATGATGCCCTTGTTCCTCCTGGTTTTCCTGCAAAACATAATTGGGTGGATGCAGGAGAAGGCAATGATGCCCTTGATCATTCTGGTCTTCGTGCAAAACATAGTAGGATGGATGCAGGAGATTCTAGTGATGAAGATAGAATGACAGTTGGAGCGATGTTGAAGTCCATTAGAAACCTTAAATGTGTTGGGAAGAATTCAGCGACTCCATCATTGTCAACCTCCAAGACCGGAGGTGTAAGAAATGAGTCACTGATAAATTGTGTAAATAATATTTTTCAAGGTGTAGCTGCATCAGAAAAAACCATAGAAAATGCAAATGACAGCAGTGAGAGAACTACAGCTATGGCAGGAGGATTGGGAAGAGCCAGAGAAGATGCCAATAGGAATAATTCAGAGAGTGCGGCTATGGTGGGAGGGGCAGAGGAAGCGATGGAAAAAGAAAATGAGAGTAATGTGGGGAGTCCAGTTATGGTGGGAGAATCAGAAAAGGCCATGGAAGATGCAATCAGGAGTAGTGAAAAGAATGCGGCAACGATGAGTGGATTAGAGAAAGCCATAGAAGATGCAAATAAGATAAAGGAGAAGAGAGTGATGAGTGGCATTGGTACTATTGAGATCCCGGGACTGGATCTTGAAGCTCGAATATGCAAGCTTGAGAGGGTGGTTGCTGGGCTTAAAGCTGCAAGATTTCGTTAGAGCTTGAAGGTCATTTCACCTATAGCAATACAGAGCAGTTTCTTGGTCACATCTGCTTAGTCCAGTACATAATTGTAAGTGTAATGCTTTGGAATTGCATAGGTGTATTTAAATTTTAACACTAGTGCTTTTTGCTGGAACTGATGGACCGAATGTTTGTAGATTTTCCTTTTTTCCAAGACTCCTAATCTTCATTCAGATGCACTGTAGCCTTTTGTATCTGGTTTTTTCCTTAATCACAATGGAGTAACTCAAGACTTGATACGGTGAGTGACCATTTTTGTTTGGCTATATTTAACAGAAACAGTTGGTAACCAATAGACATAATAGTTTGAAGAAAAAATTATATAAATAAAAATGTGAAATGTCTCATACTTAACCTAGTAACTTTATAATTTGAATTGCAAGTGTGTTGCTTTTTGTTTTCCTTGTTTTATTCTTGCTTGATGAGTGTAGGTTTCTTTTATGAGAATAAGCAGTTAATTAACTTTCTGGATTTGGCTTTCTTTGTTCTTATTCTTGCTTTGAGAGGACTTCAAATAATAATTCTTCAAAGGCCTTCTTCCAATATGTAGATGATGAGAAAACCAGAATCATCTGTGTTACTGAGGTAATTCCAACACTGCAAAAGTTGACTACTCAGTATTAGTTGCATGCATCTTGTAGAATTAGATGCCAAAGGAACCCGTATGGCAACATATACAGGGAAGAGCACATTAGTTCTTCGACCCTCGACCCTCGACCCTCGACCTTCACAATGCTTACACAGACAAACTCATTCACATTGCACACCAACACTCATACCTTTCCTCTTGCAAACGAACTGCTACGCTGCTCAAGTTTTAGTTACTGAGTCAGCAGATATTCAAGGGTTTCATTTTTTTTTTTCTTTTTATCATGATATGAATATTTTGTTTTTTCCATTTTCCTTTTTTTGCATACTCCTTAAAGTGAAACTCAATTCTTGAACAGTTCTACTTTTATATGAAATATCTAAATTCTCAAAGATAGGAAGGGGAATTCCACGCTAGAGCTCTTTTATATCCTTGTTTTGACACTAGCCCACTGTATTGAGAGTTAGGGATGGCGATGGCTTGATTTCTAAGGCTAGTAGGACAGGTCTTTGGTCATGCTGACTGCTTGCCAGAATGTTTGGTGGCACAGCATCTGTGGCTTTTGAGGTTTGTTCTTCCCACAAAACCTTATTCTACCTCCTGAAATGCTAGCTAGAGGGAATATCCGACCTCTTATTCTAAATTTCCCTGCCTTCGTGTACCATACTCACCATTGTTTCCTTGCCTTCGTGTACTATCTTGGCCATTTTGTTTCCTCTAACATGTATACATGGTTTTGTGGCAGTTGATACCAATGTTCTGCTAAGTGTCTTGGAGATTTTGCTTCTATGCACTCTGGACACTTGGCCCTTTGGAATGAGCTTGAGCAGACGATGCAATTGCCCAGGGAAGTGAGCCATCAGAAACTGGAACCCAAGGCCCAAGTTAAAGAAGTTTGCTGTTGAGGTGATGTCTGCTAAAGCAGCAACATTATCGTTGTCAACTGCCAAGACTTGAGCTGTTTACAAGAAGTCACTGATGAAACTCGTGGATGATATTAAGCAAGGTGTATATGCAGTAGGAGGATCAGAGAAATCCATGGGAGAAGGTGATGAAAGTAATGGGGAAGTGCCAACACCATGAAAGGATCGAAAAGAAGGCATGGAAGGTGCCAGTGGAAAAAGCTATGATGGGAGGATCAGATAAAGCCATGGAAAAAGAGGACAGTTGCAAGCTTGAGAGGGTGGTAGCTGGTTCTGTAGGTACCACTAATAACTAGACATTTTCTTTTATATATATATATTCTTTGCTGCTTGATATCATTCTCTAATTCCAGCTCAGTCCCAGAAATGGGCTATAAAGGTTTCTTTTCACGGATGGCGATGAAAGAAAAAGCAGTGGAAAATGTGGGTCGAGAGCCTGCACTCTTCACACCATTGTGTATGGAGGAAGGCTGGAATTTCTAAACCAATCATGGGTTCCACCTACAAGATTCGAAGAAACGACAATTTGGTATATGGGATTGCGGCGAAATGGTGCCCAGAGACCAATACCTTCGTGTTCCGTGGGGTGAAGCCACCATTATGCTTGAGGCTGTGATGATTTTGGGGGGTTTCACCGTTTTGGGAGAGTCTGTTTCAGCCCCTCTCGAAGAGATGGAATTGATGGAAATTGAAGAGAAATTGATCGAAGAGAGACGGCAAGTTTCCAGGGGTAGTGCCCAGAAGGCCTGCCAGAGTGTATGGCTGGCTCAGTTCATGGGCACAGGAAGCCAGCTTGAGCATGAAGCCTTTCTCTCCCTGTGGCTCTCCAGGTTTTTTCTTCCAACAAAATCTAATTCCACCATTGAAAAGCATGTGTTTTCTATAGCAATTAGGCTAGCTAGAGGGATCCAGTTGCGCTTGCCCCTGCAGTTTTAGCAGGCATTTACAGGGATTTAAGTTTGTTGAGAGAAGCTCTTGTTGCTTTAAGCAGAAAAGGAAATTGTGGGAAGAAAGAAAATTTTCTGGGACTTTCACTTTTGGCACCACTTCAATTTGTTCAAGTTTGGGTGTGGGAGAGGTTTCCAGCTCTCAGGCCAAGCCCTAAACCGATAGAATTTGGTGAGCCCATAGTGGCTCGATGGCACAAAATAAGGGGTTGTAATGTGGGGCTAGCTTTAGACACAGCCAGAGCTAGTTTTCAGTGGCGGCCTTATGCAAGGGCAGTGGACAACTGGGTGTCTGTAGTTCTTATAGAGAAAGGGAGAAGTGGGTGTTGATGGGCTCCGATACTCCGATTCGGACGGAGAGTTGCAGGCATTTGCTCAGTTCTTGAGGGTCTGTAAGCTGGTTGGTGTGGACGACTGTAAGGAATGGTACTTCCCACATGGGGTGGCAATGCAATTTGGAATGGATCAAGATCTTCCAGGTTGTGTTCCTGAATGTGATGAGAGTCCTAAAATTGCCTGGAGCAATTACAGTAAGCCCATTAATGGGATATTGTATATTCCATCCCGATTATTTGATTTGGATGTTACCACTAGATACTTGGACTGGTGGCAGTCGTCAGTTAAGATGGAAGCCAATGGTGCCTCTAATCCTCCGGTTCTTCCTGCAACACAAAATTCCTCAGAACGGGGAGATTCCGATGATGGTTGAAGAGATGTCGAGATACAAACAGGGGGATTCGGATGATGAGGATAAAATGATGGTTTGAGAGATGTTGAGATCCGTTATAAATCCGAAAAGTGTAGGGAACAAACCAGCCAGTGATGATAAGCCTTCACCAGGCTGCCAACTGCAGGGTCCATCATCCTCAGCTGCCAAGGTTGGGGCTATTAGACAGCAATTGGTGATGAAATATCTAGGTGTAGCTGCAGGAGGATCAGAAAAAGCCATGGAAGGTGAGAATGGGAGCAAAGGGGGAAGTTCAGCATTGATGGGAGGATCGGAAAGAGACATGGAAGATGCCAATAGGAGTCATTCAGGGACTGGAACCATGAACAGCTAAGTGTAGAACAGGGATTGCAGCTATAGTGGGAGGGTCGGAAAAAGGTGTGGAAGATGCAATTGAGACAAAAGAGACAGGTGAGAAGATTAGTTTTGGTACAGTTGAGATACCAGGACTGGAACTCGAAGCCCGGATATGCAAGCTTGAGAAGGTGGTTGCTAGACTCAAAGCAGAAAGATTTTGCTACAGCTTTTGAGAAAAGAACCACCAAGAAGGTCCATTTAACCGATAGCAACACAAAAGCAGCTTCTTTGGTTCGTCAGCCTAGTCTGGTACTTCATAAGCTGATTTAATATATTGCTAGAATTGATCAATAGCTTATTTCAGATTAACAATAGCCTTTTCTATCTTGTTTTTTCATTTAATCACAATGGACTAACTAACAGCTTGATGCTCTGAGATACCGATGTTGTATGTATACTACATATGTAACATACACCTCTGCTTGGTTGTTTATGTTCGTGTAGTATGCTACCAGTTTGACCTGCTAACTATTAGACGATGGGAAGAAAAAAGTGTATTAGTTCAACGCGTGAAATGTCTTATACATGACCAAGTAAGTCTTTATTTTGAATTTCGATTCTTTTACCATTTCTTTTCTTTGTTTTTGTTCCTGCTGTGAGTGTGGGTACCTTTTATGAGAATAAGCTCTGGATTTATGCTAGTTTGGCGATTCTTTGGCATTTTGTATCAACTTATGATTGCAAATCAGGGTGGGTTTTAGTTTCTCAATTTGTGAGGTACATGAATTGTAATTGTTGTGTAAGATCTTGAATTTCAATTGAATGACCTGAAAAATTGATATAGTGATATAGAGACTATAAGACCCGAAAAATGGGAAAAAGTACGTTCAAACAATTCTGTAAGGTTTTCTAGTGTAGATGATGAGAAAGATTGGGATCATTTATATATTCCCCAGGTAATATTAGACACTACTTACATGATAATCTTATAAAATTAGAAGAGAGCAATGAAGTCAAAGTAGACAATATCTATGGAAGATAAAGATAATGAAACTATGCATTATGCCACAAGGCTTCGTGGTATCTCTCTTGACCTATTGACTCTTAAGGTAAATAAAGAAAATTCTTTATTCATTTGATGACTAGTTGGGATGTGTCTCATGGCACACCCTGATTTCTTCCTTGACGCTAGCAGATTTGGAGGGAAATGAGGAGAGAACCGAAGAATATAATACAAAACCAATGTCATTGCCTTAACTAATTTTTGAAATTTCAGTTATAGAGAGAGAAAAGAGAAGAGGCAGCAGGCAGTTAAGGAAAGAAGGTTGTGTCTGATTGATCTGAATTTAGCAAAGTTTGACCATGTCATATGCCTCTCCTAATTCTATGGCTCTGCAAGAAGATGTTGCAGCAAAAAAGAAAAAGAAAAACAAACAAACAGAGTGGGAAAATTTTCAGGTTCTAGGAAGACCAGAAACAATCTGGTTCTTTCCAGGCAAAGGTTTTCTGATCCTCAGACAAGTCTTAGCTCCAATCTCGCCCCTTTCCTCTTCACTTGAAATACTTCTTTGCTAGATCCTCTAGATACCGAATTTCGTCGAACACCTGCAGGCGGATAATGGGTGTGAGGATGTGATGGTGGTTGAGTCTCTGTTTGTTTGGATTGGAGCAGGAGACCGAAGAGAAGGAAGATGGGCTGCTTCGCTTGTTGCATGTCTGATCCAAATGTGGCAATAAGTCATTGAAGAAGAGCATTAAGGAGTATGGTGACGCCAAAAGATTAGCCTCATTCGTTAACATCTCCTTCAAATCCGGTAAGAAATTAACTTCATGCATGCTTCATTGCTAAACCCCAAAACCCTAATCTAATACAATTTAAACAAATTGACTAAATTGAATTGGTTTTAAATAAGCATGAAGCTTTTGTAAAGTGCTCTATCAGAAATGTTTTTAAGAAGATTTACTTAGTATTTAAATATTAAAAAATACTTTAATAATTTTTTTTTTATATACTAAAAAATAATAGTTTTTAAAATTTTGATTATCAAAGATTATTATTAAAATGCTTCTAACCATATCAAAATAACTCTCAAATACGATATAAATTAGCTTGTATCGAGCTGAGCATTAAAACCGAACTAAATCGACATTAAATAAGGTTGATTTGGTTTAGTGTTTCTTCACTAGAAACTCTATTTGTTTAATAATCAAACATAAACCGATCATACCAATTCAAATGATTTTTTTTTTTTTCTTCAAAAACAGATCCACAAACATGGTATGCATCATAAGTTGCTTTAATATGCAGATGGCAGCAAGAGAAGATACATAGCAGAAGAGATAGCAAAAATGGGCAAAGGTAGTATTCCTGCTCATGTCTTTACAATAGGTGAGCTCTCAGCTGCAACCAACAACTTCAACCATGAGGCTTTGATCGGAGAAGGCGGCTTTGGGAGGGTGTACAAAGGCCATGTAGAGAAGACAAATAATGTATTTTTGCTTTTTCTTTTCGTTTTTCTCTTTACCTCATAAAAGATATTGTTTTTTTAAAACAATTTTCTATGCTTAAAAAAAAGAAAAAACAAAAAACGTGTTACATAATCGTAAAGAATAACAATTCATCATTCTCAAAAATAGAAAATAAGATATTTTCAAAATCACTTTTGGTTGTTTTAAAAAGTAATTATAAAATATTTTAAGATATAAAAAAAAAAGTTAAAAACATTTCCCATTTTAAAAATACTTTTGTTTTACAAAAGATGAGGGAATTTTTTTTTTCTTTTTTCAAAAATTATATTTTTAAAAGTTTTTGTATACTTGTACAGAAAAATGCCAAGGTTCAGGTAATGTTTTTTTGTTTTTTTTAATCCTCAGAGTGTTGCTGTTAAGAGACTAGACAGGAATGGGTTCCAAGGCAACAGAGAGTTCCTTGTAGAGGTTTTCATGTTGAGTCTTCTTCACCATACTAATCTCGTGAACATGGTCGGATATTGCTGTGATGGTGATCAAAGGATTTTGGTGTATGAGTACATGGCAATGGTTCCTTGGAGGATCACCTTCTCGGTAAGCCTGAAAAAACTCGATACATGTGTTTGACAATGTTTTGAAAATTATTCTTACAAAAACAGATCTCAAACTGTTTTTGAAAATAAAATTTTGTTTCACAGCCTCGATACAAAAAAATTCTCTTAACCTTGTTTCATTGTACCCATCAATCTAAAGTGTAAATGTTTTTGAAACAGTATTTTTCATATTTTCAATTGTTCATAGTTTTCTTTATAACATTGGTCACTCAAAGCTCCACTCCGCGATTTGGCTCCAAACAAGAAGCCTCTGGACTGGAAGACCAGGATGAAAATCGCTGAAGGAGCAGCGAGAGGGCTCGAATACTTGCATGACACAGCCAATCCCCCGTCATTTACCGAGACTTTAAAGCATCCAACATACTATTGGATGAGGATTTCAATCCAAAGCTCTCCGATTTTGGCCTTGCCAAGCTCGGCCCGACCGGAGACAAGACTCATGTGTCCACAAGAGTGATGGGACTTACGGCTACTGCGCGCCTGAGTATGCACTTACAGGCCAGTTGACGACAATGTCCGATGTATACAGCTTCGGCGTCGTGCTCTTGGAGATCATCACAGGAAGAAGAGTGATCGATAATTCTAGACCGACTGAGGAGCAAAATCTTGTCACTTGGGTATGTCAAGATTGGATTAATATCTTCCAAACACTATTTTATCCAATTAACACACTAGAAAGTATGACTTTTTCTTAATCTTTGTAGTCCCATTTTAATAATCACAAGGGCTAGTTAGATTTAAAGTGGATAATATCTATACTATTAAAAGCAAATGGTATCATGGTTTAGCTCAACCATAAGATGGGACTCCATAAGCCATGTTCGTCAACTTGCCCCGTGATCATAAGACACATGATCATGTTGAGTGGGTCATTATAAAACATATTAAAGTCAATCTCGAACCTTGCGTGGGAATTTATTTGGTCCCACGAAGGGTGTCGTTTTCTTTGCCCCTTGATCCGGTGGAATAAGGCATATTGAGTCGGTTATTATAAATGGTATTTAAGTCCATTCTGACCTCAATATGACCCTTCTTATCTCTTGTGATCTCATGAGACATAACATATTGAGCGGATCATTACAAATATTATTATAATATACTCCAGCTATGATGTGAGAGTTTGTTTAGCTTCGGAAGGGCTAAGTGATTCTATTTGTGTGTTTAGCTTCGTGATCTTTTGGGTTCTGCAGGCACAACCATTGCTTAAAGACAGAAGGAAGTTTACTCTCATGGCCGACCCCCTCCTAGAAGGAAACTACCCCATAAAGGGTCTCTACCAAGCACTTGCAGTGGCAGCCATGTGTCTGCAAGAAGAAGCCAGCATCAGGCCCTTGATGAGCGATGTGGTAATGGCCCTCGAGTACCTGTCTGACAAGAGGGCTGCAGGTGTTGATGGAGAAGAAGAAGACGAGGATACCAACAAGAATGAAGATGAGGGAGAAGAAGAAGAAGAAGAAGAAGAAGAGATTAAGGACACAACTTCATCTGATAGAAACAGAAGTGGAGGTATTGAGACTGATCATGATGAGGACAATGGTGAATCCAATGGAAAGACAACGAAAAAGGAGGAAGATATTCAGTGACGAATATTACAGATTTTGTTCAAGGTTTCTTGAGAATTTTGTTGTCTATTGGGGGTACTGAGCTCAGATTGTAAGAGGGTGTATTCTTACATGGATGAAGATTATGACAGTTGGAAGTTTTCTTTATGGTTTAGAGGGATGTATAGTGAATTTTTTTGTGTGATAATCAGTTGTGAAGATGAGGTATCGAATGGTTGTCACCCATAATTTGATGCTTATAAACTCTATGACTTGAGAAGGGTTTCTAGATATGATATCTTTATATTATATTTGGTTACAAGAGTATAAAAAAATTATTAAAGAAATTTATATATTTTCAAATTAGAAGATTTAAAATAAAAGAATGATTGATATAAAAATAATTTTTTATTCTAAATCTATTTTTCTTTTTATTTTATTTTTTTATAAATTTTTTAAAACTAAACATAATCTTAAATATTATATTAAATGGATATAATATTTTAAAAATGCATATGTTAAATAAATTTTTTATATTAAAATATTTAAAATAAGATTCTTTTTTTTTTTAACCTTTTTTTTTCTTTTCTTTCAAATTTTATTCTATTTTTTTTTCATATTTTCCGAACCAAACATAATCTTGGATATTATATTAAAGGGATATAATATCTAAAAATTGAAATATTACATGTTCAATAGTTTTTTAAATAAAAAAAATTACACCCCAGTGTTTATTATTAAAAAAATAAAAATTTAATATTATTTAAAAATCATTATATAATTTATAATTTAATAAATAACTTTTTGATTTTTTATTAATAACATTTCTAATTTAAATATTTAAACTTTATAAATAAAAAATATTATATTACTTTATTAAATATATAAAAGCAAATCTATATTAGTTCTATTTTAAATTGTATTATACAAATATTTTTCATCTTTTTTTTCTCTTTTTCGAACTAAAATTTTAATTTTTTATAATCTAATTGTTTTTGTAAAATGATTGATATAAAAAAATTAAAGAAAAAAAAAAAGAAAATATATAAGACAAATAAATTTATAATCATATACCAACCCTACATAAAAACAAATAAAACTAATTCTACAAATGACGAATTTATTAATTCCTATAAAAATTAATTTTTTATAAAAGTTTTAAAAAATAATTTTAATATTTAATTAATTTTGTAGTCAAAAGGTTTGACTTGTGGAGGGAATTTGGAAGAACGCGCAGACCCCGTGAAAAAGGCCATAGTAGTATACCATACAATAAATAATAAAAAAGGGGTACTTTCAGAAATAAGGAAAAAAGGTTCACCGAGCCACTGGGTGGTCCATAATGAAAATAACAAAAGTTGAGGGACACATTTTGAAAATACAGCAAATTCTCTATAAGAAGTGGTGGGGTTTTGGGTTTAGAGACACTGATAGAGCAAGAAGACGAAACGAAGTCAAGGGTTTTTCCAAAACCCTAGTCTCATCTTTGCCGCCAAAATGCGGTCGTTTCATCCTTAAAACGCAGCGTTTCATCTCAGCTCGGAGAAGACGATGTGCAGTCTGTGATTTTCTGGTACAGCTTCGTCCTCCACACACTCTATCTTGAAGAAAAAATCAAAAAAGAAAATAAGTTTGTGTCGTTTTAGGGTTTTGATGGTAGCAGTAAAAGAAATTTCTAAGTGTTTTGGTGTGAAGATTTGGGGTTTTGTTGATTTTCTGAACTGGTAAATGCAAGCACTTTGGAATGGAGGAAATTTGTAGGTTTTGCTGAAAATGTGGTTTGAGAATTAATTTGAAATGCATTCTGTTATTGCTAAATGCCAAAAATGTTGTTGAAATTTTTTGTGTTGGTTCTGTTTTTCAGAAATTTGCCAACCGATTTTATTAGCCTAGATACGATTTAAAATTTTGATGGCTTAAGGATTTCAAATTTACAAATTCAGGACTAGAGATTTTCAGTGCTGACTACACTGGAAAAAAAAAATAGACAGGAAATATTCAGATTTTTTTAGCATTAGCTTGTTTGTGTATATGGGTTGTACCCCTTTTGGTTAGATGCCTTAATATATAATGTATTTGCCTATTCGAAAAAGTGCTAGTCTTGATTGAGTTTCTGCAGTGATTAAAAAATTTAAGTATTTTAACTTTTATGATGGGTTTCTTACCCTACATTGTTGAGTTCTAGTTGGATTGGTAGGCCTGAGTTTTATGTATTTGCTTTATGGATTTCTTATTCGCCACATTGTGAATTTGGTTGAAAGCAGTAACTTGAAAAATAAGACTTGATGCTTGCAGTTAAGCAGGGAAGTGACTGAGTTGATTCTATGCGAGGGGCTGCCTTAGCTGGGTCATGCAGGCG
Organism: Vitis riparia; assembly: GCF_004353265.1. NCBI lineage: Eukaryota > Viridiplantae > Streptophyta > Magnoliopsida > Vitales > Vitaceae > Vitis > Vitis riparia. Next base: position 1,365,414 of record NC_048449.1, read on the forward strand.
ATGCTGTAATATATCTATGTATGTATATACATTTGTTATAGAATTTAGTTGGTCTGCTGTCGTTTGTAATAACACATTGATTAAAACTGCAGGGGAGAAGTTCATCCACTCCGAGGTGCCAATGGTACTTTACCTGGTGTCATTGTTTTTAATAATACACTTCAGCGTGGGCAAAGTTTGAGTTATTGTAGGAGGCCATTTATTCAACTTAAGAAAAATGGTGAAGCCAATTGTTGTCGCTCACCTCATCATACGAAGCATGCAATTCATTTTTCTACCTCATCAGTTTTAATACTCCCTCGCTATCCCAATTGGATTTGTGCTGAAAGAAAATGCTTTACAAGGGGTTTGGTTAACCTGCAGCATCTGCATGGCCCAGTAGAGCCAGAGGTAGGTTTTATTCCTCCTCGTGGGGCTGTTGGTTTTGGTGCTACTTCAGGGGTGACTAGGTGCAGTAACCCTGGGAGCATCTGGATTGAGGAGGCCAATAAACTGGTTGAAATAAAAAGGCAAATTTCACAAGATGGCAATGCTTATGTAAGGTCAAGCATATTTACTAAGTATCGTAGTTCAAATTCAAATGGTATTACCAGAAAAGGAAATTTGCGAAGCTCAGTAGGGCAAGGATGTATTGATCATGGCCAATTAAAAGCTCAAACTCACGGTCCGCTATATAATCCTAGTGTTCAGGGGCAAATATTTGCTGGGGATATAGGATGTGAAACAATGACTAATGACTGTGCTTCAAATGTGCTAGCTTACCCTGAAAAAATACAGGCAGGCAACAAGCATATTTCCAGGAATAATGTAAACAGTACTGCACCTCATCACTCAAGGAAGGTTGTTCAGTCTAATGGGTCATTGTCAATGAAGCCTTTGGAGGATAGGGAAGAGGCAAATTTCATATTTTCTCGGGATAGAGCTGCTGATGCAATTGAAAATGACGAATCCAATGAAAGATCCATAATACCTGCTATGGGAACACATGCTTTTTCTCAGTTGGAGGCTCGCAGGAAGCTTTCTAAGATCTATGAAAAAGTTCTCATAGTTGATGATATCTATGTTGCAAAAAAAATTGTCAGGAAGCTCACCACTCAGTACAAGCATCTTATCCATGCATGTGACACAGAGGCATGAGCTCTACTTAAGTTACAAAGAAGATGTTTGGCTATTTATAGAAGTGTTGATATTTACTCATAAGCTACTCAAGATACTCTCATTTGTGAGTTACTTTAATAATATGTTTTCTGATAATTTCACAGGTGGCCAACATTGATGTGAAGCGGGAAACACCTGTTGATCATGGAGAGATAATATGCTTCAGTATTTATTCTGGACCTGAAGCAGATTTTGGAAATGGAAAGTCTTGTATCTGGGTAGATGTTCTTGATGGTGGTGGGAGGGATCTTTTGGTTGAATTTGCTCCATTTTTTGAAGACCCATCAATCCAAAAGGTATGCTTTTACTTGATGGTCCTCCTGATCTACAGCGCCTTCTGTTTAGCATTATTAGCATTTATACAACCTTCTGTGCTAGCAATAATGAGAGTCTTTGTGTCTGTTAACTTGATACTATGACACTGTTATACTTGTAATTGAAGGTTTGGTGCATGTTTCCTGATCTAGGATTTTAATCATTATCCAACTTTTCCCATGTACAAAATTAGTAGTTATGCCATTTTCATCAAATTGACAGATTTTCATGTCTTACCATGGTGAATTGGCGGGTCATGTGTAGTTCACATCTTCCAGTGATCTACATGCATGCATGCATACATCCATATATACTTATGTTACACACACACACACACACACACCCCCGATATGGTGATTGTTCCATACCTGTGATTATAGGCCTATTGCATGTTCTTAAATCTTGATTTATTGCTCCGTTTTAGGGAATAAATGGAAAATAGGGTTGTATAATCCTTGCCATTTGATGATCCAACTCTTCCCATGTGCAAGATCTCTTGTCATGCCACCTTTATCAAATTGGCTGATTTTTGAAGCTGTGAGTGGGACTGGCTTTTGTGGTGAAGGGCTGGGGAGGTGGAGATGTAGGAAGTTCTAGGTTTGAGTCTTAGGGCCCGAAAAAAAGACCAAAAAGAAAAACGAAAACTTAGATACCTATCATATATATATATATATATTATATATATATATATATATATATATGCGTGTGTGTTTGTGCGTATGTGTGTGTGTGTGTGTGTGTGGTTTTTGTGGTGAAGGGTTGGGGAGGTGGGATGTAGGAAGTTCTAGGTTCAACTCTTAGGGCCCGAAAAAATGGACCAAAAAGAAAAACAAAAACATAGATATCATATATATGTATGCGTGTGTGTATCCTTTTGGCCCATTGGGCTGCTATGTTTGAGCAACTTGTCCTACCTTTTAGGCTATTCCACCCATTAGTCGAAGAGGCACCACCTCTTTATAAGTATATACATGTTATGTGACCTATATTTATGCATGTACAATTTTGGCTCATTGTCTTGTGAAATTATTGCAATGTGCTAGCCAACACATCCTACCCTTACAATGCTCCATCCATTGGCTGAATAGGCACTACTCTTTATACTCTATTCATGAGAATTCAGAAATCAAATTACAAAGCAATATGAGACAAACAATTTGCCAAAGGGTCTTGCCTCTAATGAGGCTCCCCAATCAACTATGAATTGATCATCATATTGTATATACTCCAATCTTGACTTGTTTGAATAGATTGTGCCAGACCCCAAAGTTATTGGACAATAAAGGAGATGGTGAATCAACTCTTCACTCCCTTTACATAAAAAGCATCAATCGGGACTAAAGAATTTGAAAGGTCTTCTCAACTATAGCATGTCATTGGTATTTACCTATTGTGTGCCACTAACCAAGGAGAGACCTTGACCTTGGATGGGACATTAGATTTCCATATAAATTTAGTTCAGGAGAAAGGAATTACATCTGATGTATTGGACAAAGCCATGAAGAATGATTTGACTGCAAATAATTTTTCCATCAAAATTATTCTTATTGTCTATCAGTTTGTTTCTATATGAGAGACCTAATGGTATGATTTTAAATTTCTTATTACGTGGTATCAGCTGGATGAAGTATTGAAATTCTTTCAAACTGACATATTTTTCAATTTTATGTTATATACGATACCAATTGAACTGATTCTCATTGATCATTAGTCCTTCTGGAATTGTGGAGTACTGTACTTACTCCAGTATGGACAAGCCCCCTTTTTGCTTTTCCTCAAGGGGGGAAAATACTGGTCTGATTGCCTATATCATCTTTTAACAATTGAACTGTTTCAGTTCCCTTTAGCAAGATTTCTTTAATATGTGAATTAGCTAGCAGAAAACAAAAAGAGAGAAATCTCTAACTGTTTTAGCTTTTATATTTTACCTATACTCTGAGAAACTAGCTCAGTGCATGGACAATTGTGGAAATGACAAGTTGATGTATTCTTTGTGTAGGTTTGGCACAACTATAGTTTTGACAACCATGTTATAGAGAACTATGATCTCAAAGTTTCAGGTTTTCACGCTGACACAATGCATATGGCACGGTTGTGGGATTCTTCAAGACGGGCAGTTGGTGGATATTCTCTTGAAGCGCTAACACGTGACTCAAAAGTCATGTCTGGTGCTGACATGTCTAATGGAGAAGAATTGATTGGCAAAGTATCAATGAAAACCATCTTTGGCAAGAAAAAACTGAAGAAGGATGGAACTGAAGGTAAAATTATCACCATTGCTCCAGTAGAAGTGCTACAAAGAGAGGATCGGAAACCATGGATTAGTTACTCTGCATTGGATTCAATGAGCACACTCAAGCTTTATGAGAGCATGAAAAACAAACTGTTGGATAAGGAATGGCTTCTTGATGGGGCTCGTAAAGGATGCATGTTTGATTTCTATCAGAAATACTGGAGGCCCTTCGGTGAGCTTCTAGTTCAAATGGAAACTGAGGGGATGCTGGTAGATCGAGCCTACCTCTCTAAGGTGGAGAAAGTAGCCAAAGCAGAGGAACAGGTTGCTGCCAACAGATTTCGCAATTGGGCATCTAAGCATTGCCCTGATGCTAAGTACATGAATGTGGGAAGTGATACACAATTGCGCCAGCTCTTATTTGGTGGCGTTGCAAACAGGTAAGAAGTTCTTATTTTCTAATATGCTATTTTGCTTTTTTCTATTTTTCTTTTGCTTTTTCTTGTCTTTAGTCTGTTTTTGGCTTTTCCCTTTTCTTCTTTTGGTCATAGTTGAGGAAAATATGCTGATATAGATGTCAATTTTTTGGTAGGTTGTACTCTCCTTTTGGAGATGATTTCCAAAAAAATAAATAAATAAAGGATGTAGCAATCAATGATGTATACTTCCTATTATTCTAGCTGCAAAATGTTACTCTTCCTTTAGTCCCGAACAAGGAGATGTTTGTTGGACAACCAATTTTCCTAAAAAGTTAAATCTATAGGATTTAGACTTACATGTATATCATGCTCTCCAACACCCTTCCTTACATGTGATCCAATAACCACATGTAGAGAGACTCATAAGCTTGTAGGCAAACAAATCACAAACACTCTCCTTTTGAGCTTACACATGGACTCAATAAAATGGGGAAATAAACATGTTATAAGGTTTGACATCCCATCAAACAAGAGTTTGATTTCATGTTGAACAACCAATTTTCTTAAAAGTTTAAGCTACTAGGATTTGAGTCCATAATGTATATCATACATCTTGTCAAGGTTGGTCCTTAGATCCTAGTGACCTCTTATTCCCAAAATTTCCTTTCATGCTCTATGAAAATATGATTTCCTAGTTGTTTTCTCTCAAACCAAGTTTATTTGGAATTCCAAAACTTTCTTGAAAGTCAAAGCTTTTGCACGGTTGGTGGCGAGTTAGAAGGTTAATACTAATAATTTACTTCAAATAAGGAGGTCCTATAAAACCTTTGGCCCTTGTGTTACATTCTTTGTGTGAGGAGTAGGAAGGTCGATCATCTCTTTCTTCACTAGGTATTCTCATCAGAGTTATGGCAAAGGTTGTTCTCTCTGACAGAAATTGAGAAAGTTGCTGCAAGAGGCATTGTAGATATGATGACCATCCTTTTCATCGAGTTCGGAAAGAGCTCTAGAGTGAGGGTTTAATGAAGAGGAGCTACCCTTGCTTCATTGTTGGCTATCTGGTTTGAAAGGGATGCTAGAACAGTCAAAGACAAGAGATCGGTGGAAGAAGTTTGGGAGACCTCTTGTTTTCATGACCCTTTTGATTGTGGTGGCCAAGAATTTGTTGGTGTCCCTGTTAGAATTATCTTTTTGGATTAGAGAACTTGATTCGTTAACCATATCCCTCTTGTTTTCTGTAAGTTTTGAGGAATTCTAACCGTTTTTTTTAACATTCATTCATCATTAATATGTTAGTATTCTCATTTCATATCCGCCCACAAAAAAAAAAAAAAAACAATAATTTGTTGGTTAAAAGAGAGAAATGTTGACTTGTACAAGATTTTTTTTGATAGACAAAAATAGAATCTATTAAAAAAGCACCAAGAAAAGGGGAGTGCATAAGGAATTCTTATCCTTTTTTTTAATATTCATTTGTCATCAATATATTAGTATTCTCAATTTCATATACCACTAGAAAAAAAGAACCAATATTTTGTTGGTTAAAAGAGAGAATGTCGACTTGTACAAGATTTTTTTTTTTTGATAGACAAAAAGAGCATCTATTAAAACAGCACCAAGAAAAGGGGTTCACCCTACATTTATAGGCAGTATGCAAAAAATATCACAGGAGAACAGCCTACAAGAAAAAAAACCACACTATTCACAAGTTAGACTATCTAAGAAATCCATCAATAAGGAACTCGCCATTTCCATCAAATTGTAAGACCATTCCATTAGGGATTTAATGAACTCCTTCAACCCTTTATCTTTTGTTACGCTCTTTCTATGTACACCAAAACAAACAATGGAGAGTCATACACCAAACAGTACTTCTCTTCTTATCCAACCTCTTAAATTTCCACTCAAGAAGGAGATTTCTCATTGAAGCTCAAAACACTCATTTCAAACAGAAGACTGCTAAGAGAATAGTTCATAGCACTCTTGTCCTTTCACAATGAATCAAGATTTGTACTAGATTTTGTAAAGAAGTTTGTGAGCTGAAGTGCTGAGAGTGTTCTAGCAAGGTAACAATAGTGTGATGAGGCAGGGAGAGTGTGCTAGCAAGGTAATGATGGTGTAATGAGGCAGGGAGAGTGTTCTAGCAAGGTAATGACGATGAAAAGATTGAAAAGGTGATGCTGTAGGAGAGTGGTCTTGCAAGGTAATGATGAAAAGCTAATTTCAATGTTCTTATCTGCTCACTAAATATTGGGTTCCTGGAAAACTTGATTTCACTCGGTTATAACAATATAGTGTGGGTATATGAATAATAACCCTGACTCATCAAGGCAATTGACCTCAATATCAGTGGTAGCCATTTTGAAATTCCCAAATTTGTATTGGGGTAAAGTTGCAATTCTTGCCTCTCTCACTTCCAGGAAATGAGAGTGTCCAAGCGAAGCATGGAAGCCTATAGTGTAGACTAGTCACATCTGACTTAATTAACATCATGGTAGGCACAAAGCTGAAATAAAGACAAGGGACGTAAGCAGGGGTGGATCCACATAAGGATCAAGGGGGCAAATGTCCTCCCCCTCCCGGGGAAAATTTGGAAAAAAACCTTCCTTATTGAGGGTTTGAACAATTATCCTTTGATTTAGGAGGAAACTCTGGTTACCACACAGCTATCCAATTGATTTTTGTTCTCCCCCCCACCCCCCTCTTTCTTCCTCCCCTTCAACTTATTTTCTAGCTCCACCACTGGAGGTAAGCTGTTTCTTAAAAAAACAAGGTAAAACTGGGGGACAAGCCATGGCATCACGAAGATAATGAACAACATATAAAAGAGCCTCATAGTGGACACAATGGGAAGGATATGACCCTAAGTGTGGATATGCTCAAGAGCACGGAGCTCCTGATTCATAAGATTGCATATAAATTAATTGTGGGATTGTGGGGTGCAGTTCATTGGAGTCTGATTCCAAACTAAAGAAACACACTACATTTTATGATAATGTGTGTGAATGTTAGATTTATGATACAGATGAAGGATATATCTCCTGTATGGTTGGCATATTTTTAACTTCACATTTTTAGTGTGCTTCAGTATCATTAATACTCTGCTTGGATCACTTGAGAGTTATGCATTTTTACATGAAAATATTAAATTTCCTGTTGAAGTTAGTGTTCTGTAAAATATCTCCGGAGTGTCTCTTTTTTATGGGAGAAAATTGGCCTCAAATCTCTTGCATGTGAACTTACAGGCTAGTGAGAGTTTTATGATTCCTGTCTAAGTTAAACTTCCCTGCAAATTTTATAGGAAAAATATACAGTTCTATTGGAGGAAACCACTCTCAAAATTTTTTGGATTCACATGGGATGTTTTGATTTCCATGGTATTCAAATGCTAGGAGAGAGACAAAAATGAAAGTTACTACTTTTCTGAAATCTCATCCTTTCCATACAGACCCGATGGAGCTCCATATATTTAACTTAATCACTTCTCTCTCTCTCTCTCTCTCATAGAAAGGATCCCAATGAGTGTCTTCCAATGGAGAAAACTTTTAAGATTCCCAATGTTGACAAAGTGATTGAAGAAGGCAAAAAGGCACCCACAAAATTTCGGAATATTACACTAAGTAGCTTTGATGTTGAGATACCAATTGAGATGTGCACAGCATCTGGCTGGCCCTCAGTTAGTGGAGATGCCTTGAAGACCCTCGCAGGGAAGGTCTCTGCAGACTTTGATTTTATTGATGATGCTGAATGTGACTTTGAGACTACTGCCATAGAAAAGATTGATGAAGTTCCTGGAACACGAGGACCAAAAGAGAGTGAGGACACAGACATATCTGCTTATGGAACAGCTTATGCTGCTTTTGGGGAGGGGCAGGAGGGGAGGAAGGCTTGCCATGCCATTGCTGCTTTATGTGAAGTTTGCTCTATTAACTCTTTGATATCCAATTTCATCCTCCCATTGCAGGTGATTTCTACTGTCATATTCTATTACTACGCACACTGTTTCATTTGTATTTTTTAGTTTTTATTTTCTTGTATTTGTTGCTATTACATGAAATTAGGACTGAAACTTTCTCAACCCCTTGCCACTTGAGAACTTCTGTTTTCCAAGTTTCTACTGAATAAAAGGATAATATTCTGATTTAGGCCAGGAAATGATATTTCATATTCGAGTGCCCTGCGGTGTATGGAGGCTTGGTCAAACTAGTTGATTGAACTGGCATATAGGGCATAACTGGCCTCATTTCTCCTTCTGTCTGAACTGATCCTTTTTGTTTCACCCAGCTAAAACCATTACTAAAAAGCAGCAAAGTTGGTTTACTGTGTAAATTTCTTATCCATGCATGGATCGTCGAATAGCATCTGTTCATAGGCAATAGCTGCAATCCACCAATGTGACATTACATATTAAGAAACATATATGTTAATAATTTAAAGAACTTTTAATTCAGAATCAAATTGTTCCAATTCTAAATACTCCAAACTTTATCCACTCAGTCAAGAAGGCTTTGGGGATGTTTATGGTTTTTGGGGAGTTTTACATTCATTTGATATTAATGCTTATTATAACAATACCTAACAAATGAAGACATGAGATGTTTACCCATGCACACATGCACATACCTACACCCTTGTGGTTGCTAATTTGGTAGGGAGTAAGCATTTAAAAAATTGGTGAAAGTTTTTAATTACCATTTATGAGATTTTATTAAATATTTGGCTAAAATTCTCAAAACCTTTATCATTGGATCCTCAAGAATAAAGAAAACCTAAATACCTAAATATCATCATTTTAACGATATTGACATAATTTTTTTCAACTAGAAAAATAAAGATATATGAAACTATTTCTTTCATTGCCACTGTGAATATTATCATACATCTGAGAATAGATTGGATCCTACAGAATCAATATTTAAAAACCCTTACAAGCCAACAAAATTGCTTCAACCTAATCTTATTTAAGGGAAATTCAGCAGGTTAGTTATGTTGTGGTTGTGTATATTACTTATATCACCTACAATTTTTGTGTTGGTTTGGCCAAAATTAGAACCTATTGACTGGAGGTTCTAATTGGGGGTTTGGCATTAACAAAGCCTCAAAAATCTACGAATGGACGTGAGAAACATCTCTCTCTCTCTCTCAACTCTCCATAAAGATTAAATGTTAAATGCTGCTTTCTGCTAACAGTTTCTTAATGTTTTTCCATTTATTAACTTCAAATTGAGTTGGTAGTTCATGATGATCTTGGTTGCTTTCTAATGCAGGATGGTGAAATATCTGGCAAGAATGGGCGTATTCATTGTTCTCTTATCAACACAGAAACTGGGCGCTTGTCAGCTAGGAGACCAAATTTGCAGGTTCATCTTTTATTTTCCTTAACCAGTAGCGCTAATATTTACTGCAGTATTCATGCTTGTCAGCTTGGAGATCAAATTTGCAGGTTCATATTTTATTTTCCTTAACTAGTAATGTTAATATTTAAAAAATAAAGCTGCAGTATTCAACGTAGATGTTACTACTTTCCAATGCTGTTTGCATAGTGACAATTAAGACTAGAAAAGAAAACAGGTGTTCTCATGCTCTATTATTGTTGGTTCTTATCATTGAATAAAGCATGACCTTGGTGTTCAATCAAAATGGTTCCTTATTCAATGCTGGTCAAAAACCAGTATGTAGCTTCCAATCAACTGAGGAAAAAAATTCTGGAGTTTATAAAGGTAGTAGAGTTAATTGCATGCCTGAAATGATAAATGCCTTGAGAGTGAATATCCTAGTTTTCCAACGACAAATGCATTTTTTCATTTCATGGCTATCTCCTTGGAATTGCATAATAGCTGTTATTAAGGCACAATGGTTACCTTGACAAGAGTTTTATAGTGGATGATATCTGAGTTTCAGATGTCTTTTCAGTATTCATCAAGACAAGGCAAAATAGAAATAATGAGGAAATAAATGCATTTTTTTGTATTATAGTTTATTTTATTTTATTTTGTTTTACTTGTTAACTAGGGGTGTTATTATTCTTGTTTTCTACAAATCAGAACCAACCTGCTTTAGAGAAGGACCGGTATAAGATCCGCCAAGCATTTATAGCTGCACCTGGAAACTCCCTTATTGTTGCTGATTACGGACAGGTACTTGGCTTCAAAATCTATTTATTCTTTAGAAGTTCGGTCTATTTCACTTGTTGATTGAACAATGTTCGATGTTACAGCTGGAACTTAGGATTCTTGCACATCTTGCCAACTGTAAAAGCATGTTGAATGCTTTCAAAGCTGGTGGAGATTTCCATTCTAGGACTGCAATGAATATGTATCCACATATTCGTGAAGCTGTTGAAAAAGAGAAGTGCTTCTTGAGTGGCATCCTCAACCTGGTGAAGACAAACCTCCAGTTCCTCTGTTGAAGGTAATATATGAACTGTTAGTTTGGTAGTGAATATAATTAGATAGCACGGGGATGGATTATGGTTATTGGTTAACCAATATTTCATAATGTTTGACATTAGATTTATGGAAAGTGTTGGCTTAAAATTGGATAAGAAAAGGCACGTTACATTGAAAATAATTGAGTTGGAGGGTCAAAAAATGGGCAGTGTATGCTTAAGATGTCATGTTAGTGGAATTTAGGCCACAACTAAGGCAGGTTGGACTGGGTTAAAGGTCAATCATTCCAACCCAAACCTCAGCCTGAGTTGAAGCTTTTCAACTTAACATGGTGTTGGGTTTGGTTGCCTGTGGTTGCTAAGGATTGGGTAAGTGAATAATTCTTTTTACAACATTTATGCTTCTATTTCTTAATGCTTTCATCACATTGTCCAAATTAAGAGCTTGTCTCTGATGAAAATTGAGACAAGGAGTTAGAAAACTGTATTTTTTTTTGTTTCATTAGAACTCAGTTCTTATAGTCTGTTATTGTCTGTTATTTGCTTCTTTTGGCATTAATTGGGTTGTCTCACTCAGTTGAGAAAATTTTGACTACCTGGCATGGTAGTTTCATGGGCTTTGAAAGATTTGGAGGCTGGCTTCTTATTTTGTGCCTATGGGCACTATCTTAATGCTAAATTTTGAAAACTATTTCCTTAAATCTTAATGCCTATGTCCTTGCTAGATTTTGTGAATTGGTTAGGTTCTTCTTAGGGTGCAGTTGCTTGTTTTTGTGTACTTTTTTTTTTTTTGATATACAAGCAATTGTATTAAGAAAGCCTGACGTACACCTGAAAGTATACACGAAGTATACAAGGCAACAAGGCCAAAGGGAAAAGAAAAAAGCAAAAAAAATCCCTTACTTTTTTTTTTGATAGGTAAAGTAAATTCATTAAGAGCCAATAGGCTAGAGAAAGGTATACACGGAGTATACCAAATCATAGTTCTGAAAGGCGCGCCTAAGGCGCGCCTAGGCTCGGGGCGGCGCGACGCCACCCTTCGGCGCCTCGCCTGAAGGGAGGCGACGCCCCATCACGAAGGCGCCGCTTAAGCGCGCAAGGCGCTCGCCTCCGCAAGCGCGAGGCGGTCGCCCGAGTCGCCTTCGAGGTTCCGACCAGGTACGCACTCCTTCTTCTCCTTCTCCTTCTTCTTCTTCTTTTTCTCCCTCTTCCCGTCGAGTTGCAGAGAAGAGGCAGGGTCGTGGGAGCCCTAATTTTTCTTTTATTTGCTCGGCCCAAAACGACGCCGTTTTGGACCCTGTTCATTTAAAAGAACAGGGACCAAAACGACGTCGTTTTGGAGCCTGTTCTTTTTTTTTAAAAAAAAAGGCCAAAACGACGCCGTTTTGGCCTGCTCCTCCCATCCAACCCCCTTTTCTAGCTTTCTCAACCCGAGACCATTGCCATTCTTTGCCCTACCTCTTCCGTGCTGGAGAAGTGAAGAAGAAAAAGAAAAAGAAGAAGAAAAATAGGGGGAAAATAGGAGAAAAATAAAGGGTGCGCCTCACTTCACTAAAGCCCGCGCCTTAGATGCGCCTTGCGCCTCAGGCTCCAGGACTACTTTGCGCCTTGGTGCGCCTTGAGCCTTTTAAAACTATGTACCAAATACAAAGAAGCAAAAAGCAAAGGGACAAACAAGCCCGACCCTTACTTGGTGGCTAGCCAGTCTACGAAATCTATCAAAGACAAAGTGTGTTCCTCTATATACATCCTAGCCCAATTCACAAAAGTGTACAAAAAGATTGATTTAATATCTTGATTGTTCCTCTCAATATCATCGAAGGCCCTCCTATTCCTTTCTTTCCAAATGGTCCACATCAGGCAGAGAGAAGCAGCTCTCCAATCTTTCTCCCTTTTCTTGCTCACAAAAGATATATGCCAACCTAGGAGGTTTCTTTTCACAGAGGAGTGCATCACCCATTGCACCTTAAAAAGGGAAAAGATCAGAAGCCATAACATTCTGGCTTTCTTGCAAAACAGAAGAAGGTGATCTGTGGTTTCCTCCTCTTATTTACACAAAAAACACCTGTTGGGGATGCTCCAACCAAATCTCTTCAGGTGGTCAGTGTGAGTAGCCTGCTCCAAGCCACCTCCCACCCAAAGAAGCTAGCCCTAATTGGAACCCAAGGCGTCCAAATAGTTCTAGCCGGGAAGGGGGCTTTGTGCCCCTTGAGAGTAAGCTATAAAAAGACTTGATAGAAAAGGTCCCATTCTTGTTCTCTTTCCACCGAGCAAGTCATCCACACCTCTTCTAATGGTCAAAGGATGAAGCTTGCTTAATAAGCTTTTTACTTCTCCCACCTCCCAATCATTAAGGTGTCTATTAAAACAAAGCCACTAGTGCATCCCCTATGATGAAGCGGGAATGAGAATGAAAGTTCTCCCAACCATTTTTTATGGCCTTCCAAACCCCCACTCCATAACGGTCTTTTACACCTTTGGAGCACCATCCCCCCTCTTGAAGGTCATACTTACTAGAGATAATTTGCTTCCATAGGGACTCATTCTCATTAGCAAATCTCCACAACCACTTCCCAAGAAGGGCCTTGTTAAAAGTAGCTAGACTGCGAATGCCCAAGCCACCTTCCTTTTTAGTGGCACAAATAGCCTTCCAACTCACCAAGTGAGGTTTATTCTCTAATGCTCCACTGCCCCATAAGAAATCCCTTTGGATCTTTTCAAGCCTTGCACACACCCTCTTGGAGATCACAAAGAGAGAAAGGAAGTAGGTTGGGAGGCTAGAGAAGGTGTTTTTTAGCAAGCAAGACGGTCACCTTTGGAGAGGTATTGCCTTTTCCAGAGAGACAACCTTTTCCTGAATCTTTCTTCCACTGCATCCCACACCCTAGTGGATTTGTAAGGGCTCCAAGGGGAAGACCCAAGTAGGAGGTAGGTAAACTCCCTATCTTACATCCCAAGACCGTCTCAAGAGTCTCCATAGGAATGCCTTCCCCCACTGGGATGGCCTCCGTTTTGCTCAGATTGACTTTTAATCATGAAATCCTCAAACCACATGAAGGTCTAGTTAAGATATTGCAACTGATCTGCATTGGCGTCATAGAAAATTAAGGTGTCATCGGCAAACAAGAGATGGGACACGAACAACCCCTCTCTTCCTCTTCCTCCACTCTGAAACCAGAAAAAACCCTCATTTCTTGCACGAGACAACAATTGGCTAAGAGCTTCCATGGCAAAAAGGAAAAGATAGGGGGATAGAGGGTCGCCCTGTCTCAATCCCTAGAGCTACGAAAGAAGCCTGAAGTGCTTCCATTGATGAGGATCGAGAAGGTAGTCGTAGAGCAGCACCATTTCATCCAATTAATCCATCTATGCCCAAATCCCATCTTAGACATCACATCCATGAGAAAGTCCCAATTGACATGGTCAAAAGCCTTCTCAATGTCCATCTTGAGAAGGAGGCCCGGGATGTTGTCTTTCAATCTAGAATCAAGGGCTTCGTTAGTAATAAGAACAGTGTCTAGAATCTATCTCCCATGGACGAAAGCATGCTGAGAATCAGAAATCACCTCCCCCATCACTGATTTCAGTCTATTGGCAAGGACTTTGGCAAGCAATTTGTACACACTCCCTACCAGGCTGATTGGTCTGAAATCTCTTAGGTCTTCGGTCCCCTCCTTCTTAGAAATGAGCAAGAGGAACGTGGAGTTTAAGCTTCTTTGGAAGTTCCCATGGAGGTAGAACTCTCTAAAGAGACCCAAAATCTCTGGTTTAACGTCCCAACAAAACAACCAGAAGGCCATTGTGAAGTCGTCCGAGCCTGGGGCTTTGTCACCACAGAAGCTGCTTAGGGCTGTAAAAATTTCTTCCTCAGAAAACATAACTTCTAGGCTGCTGGCCAAGCCTTCTCCCGGCTCCTTGAAGTTAAGGCCATTGATACTAGGCCTCCAATCCCCAGAATCTGAGAGGAGGGACTGGTAGGCTCTACAAACACCTTCTTTTATATCTTCCAAGGAAGAGAGATTCACCCCATGAAGTACAATCTACATGCACCCTAACCCAATCCGAAAACATGTACAAAAAAGACCGTAAAGTAGCTTGATCCGCTAATTCAATATCTTCAAAGATTCTTCTATTTCTTTCCTTCCATAAAGTCCAAAATAAACATAAAGGGGCTGCATTCCACGCCTTTTTTCTTTTCTTTCCAACAAAGGTGTCGTTCCAACCAAGAATGGTTTCCCTGATAGAATTGGGTAAAACCCAATGAACACCAAAAAGAGCAAAAATAAGGTGCCAAATCATAGCTGCCTTGGGACAATGAATAAGCACATGATTTGTTTTTGTGTACTCACACCTTGGTTGCTTTGTATACGTCATGTATACTTTTTCTTTTAATACAATTGCCTTTACTCGCCAAAAAAAAATAAAAATAAAAATTGATTGTGTGGTTGAGGAATTTGTGGGAATTAAAAGGAATACAAATTTATTAAAAGTAGATGCACAAATGATACAGGACAAGAAGTAAAATGCAAGGAGAGTAGTGGTGTAGTTGAAAGAACTCTAGGAATCACTCCTAGAAACCTTTAGGCTTCACATCCAAGTATTCTTTGTATCACACAAAGAACATAGTGGCTGCTGAAAATTTCATCATTCATTCATCCTTATCAAAAGACTGATCAACTACTATATAGAGCTTTTCTAGGGACTTATAATTCCTTGGAACTAGTTACATAGTAGTAATGCAACTTGAAAATAAAAAAACTTGGACTCACTACTAGACCACATGAAGGACTTGGAAAATGACAATATTAATGATTGAGAAGAGTAACTTGTGACCATTGACTAGGCCATAACTTGATTGCTGGAAAGTACTTTCTAGGTTGAATCCATATTGAATTGTATAAGATCCCACCTAAGCCCATTATGGCCCAGAGAATGCCAAATTAAAGTTTGGGCCTTGGAGCCCACTCCTTTGCGCCTTTGATAAACTTTTAAAGGGGCTGCCACTTGCCTACAACAAAACATGTGAAGCTCCAATTTAACTGTAATCATCATGGTTTGATTGAAACATATTTATTTATCTGTTAGGATGCTTTTGGTTCAGAAAGAAGGAAAGCAAAAATGCTCAACTTTTCCATTGCCTATGGAAAAACTGCAGTAGGGCTTGCCCGGGATTGGAAGGTATGCTTTCAGCACCAAGCCTAAATGATGAGTAATTTTGATCAAATTGCATTAAGATAGTTTGATTATATACAGCACGGCATCACCATTTCTATTCTCAGGTGTCTGTGAGAGAAGCAAGGGAAACTGTTGAACGCTGGTATAAAGAGAGGAAAGAAGTGCTTGCTTGGCAAGAAAAACGTAAAAAAGAAGCTACAACTTTAAAATATGTTTGCACATTGCTAGGACGGGCCCGGTCTTTCCCTTCGGTGCATCATGCTACTGCTTCTCAAAGAGGCCACATTGAGCGAGCTGCCATAAATACCCCAGTGCAGGTTCTCCCCCCCCCCCCCCCCCCACTCTCCTCTCTCTCTCTCTCTGTGTCTCTCTGAGCTCTCATTTAGTTGAATTTGACAGGGTAGTGCTGCTGATGTTGCCATGTGTGCCATGTTAGAAATATCGAGGAATGCACGCTTAAAGGAGCTTGGATGGAAGCTGCTTTTACAGGTTTGGATCATGTCTTCCTTTTTTACCCTCTTATTTTCTTCCCTAGTTTGCTTATTGTTGAAAATTGCATTACATAACTAAATTTCAGATCATACTACAGCTTTGCATAGATGTTATTGTTGCCCCATTTGAGTCCATCAGGGAGAGCAATATTTTTCAACACAAAACAATTAAATTTGTTTCTACAATCTCTAACGAGGTCACTGACATCTCTTTTGACCTTCACTTTTGATTATGATGAACCAACTTTCTGAAAACTGCTGAGCCCTCCATGACTAACTTCAGGTCCTCATTCTATTTGGCCAGGGGGTTGTCTATGTTCAAGTTTGACATGATCTTCCTGGCTTGCTTCTCAAGTATCTATTCAGCCCTTATGTTCGCCTCTAACATCTTGCTATGTTTGTCCATACAAACCCTGTCCATTGGTCTCATTTAAATCATTACTAAAATAATCAAATTAAAAATAAGTTTTGGTACAGTTCATTTACCAAGTTGAACTATCATTTAGAGGGCCAGGAACTCCACCTCCCAACCCCCACCCACTGGACTGGTTCCCTGTGCCTCGTGCAGGCTTGCTGGTAGTTCTTAATAATGCACCATTTTTATCTTCATCTTGCGGTCTTCCCAATCATACATCAATAACCTCTGCTATTTCTTGGTGACACGCACACACAGTGGTCCTCTCTCTCTCTCTCTCTCTCTCTCACCACCAATTCAAATTCTCATTCTCATTCTCTTGATTACCTCCAATTTTATAGGTGACAACATTCTTTTGAACATGAGATCGGCTGGAGCTCGTAAACATAAACCTCCATCTTTGTTTCTCACCAAACTCTGTATTCTGGTTCTTAACTTTCCACTAGTAGGCATTGTCTTAGATTCAAGATGAACGACCGGTTATAATGGGGACCAGTCCTAGTCTAACTAATCTAGGAAAAAATGGAGAAATGAAGGGAGGAGGCAGATGTTGGTTTGCAGTGGATTCAAAATCGTTTGAAATCTCTGTAGAGGTGATTGGGAGAGATGTAGGGGAATCATTGTGGAAAGGAGTAGAGGTTTTACTTCGTGGGTCAGGTTTGGAAGTCTCAGCTTGTGCTGCTTGCTGGAAGGGGTGGAGGCTTGCTGTAGGGTCTTGTTGTGCAGGGTCTGGTCAAAAGGTGGGAAGATGGAGGAAGGAGGTTTAAGTTGGAAAGTCGAGCAAATGAGGCAGGTAGGTTTTATTGTGTTCCGTGGTTGACCTGGAATCAAAGAGATATTGTTTAGTGTTTCCAGAAGGAAAAGGAATTTTGGGAGGATGGGTTCTGCTGGCTGAAAAGCTTCGCTCTCTGGGGGTTATTTCTCGGGTTGAGTTTAGGGGAAATGTTACTTCTTATGGGACAGGAATACAGTAGGGGAATCTGAAGGAAAAGCCCCAAAATCCTATGTCGATGTGGTGAATTCAAGAGTGAAAAAGGCAGGGGAAACACTATGGTTACAGTTGGGAGAGAAAGACATCTCAAGTGAGAGGAAGTTA
Organism: Vitis riparia; assembly: GCF_004353265.1. Classification (NCBI taxonomy): domain Eukaryota; kingdom Viridiplantae; phylum Streptophyta; class Magnoliopsida; order Vitales; family Vitaceae; genus Vitis; species Vitis riparia. Next base: position 1,383,104 of record NC_048449.1, read on the forward strand.
ATGGACCGATGTCTGGTTGGCAGATGGGGACATAACCCTCTGTTGGATTCAGAAATGCATGCTCTTGAAAGTTGGGGGAGAACCTGTTGGAATATTAAAGGAGGACTGAAGTTCGCAAGGCTAGGGGGCCCTCTCTTGCTGATCGAGTTTGAGAATAAAGACGAGGCAGACAAGGTGCTTTTAAGAGGAAACAGATGGTTCAAGGAGTCGACTATGCATTTGGACAGGTGGGACCCAAAAGTGGGGTGTTCTCAAAATGGCGAAAGAGCCGAGAGTGCTTGGGTAAGAGTCATGGGATTGCCGTTGCACCTTTGGAGTCAGGAAGCCTTCAGAAAGATAGGAGACTGTTGCGGGGATTCGCTGAAGTGGATGCAAATACTGCAAATCTCAAGGAACTAAGGTGGGCCAGAATTTCAGTGAGATATGCAGGTGTAGAACGGCCGAGTACCATGCAAGTAGTAGTGGGATCTTTTTGTTATGCTCTCCAGCTATGGTGGGAGGTGAAACCAGGCTTGTCGGAAGTGGTTCCGGCCATTAGAAAAGATAAGGGCAAGGAGCGGGAGGTCAGGGATGACGGAGAAGGAGTTACACGCGCTGGATTCATAAGGGTGGGAGAAAAGATGTATGGGGAACCTGCAAAAGTGGCTGAGAAGTACAACGCAGAAGAAGGCAGCTGCAGCACGAAAGTTCAGCCCTCTGGTACTGTGCAGGGAGCAGCATCAGAGACTGACGGGTCAAAAAGGAGACCGATCTTCAGCTGGGGGGAAGAGTTTGCACTCTGGGCCTGGAGATTTTATGCCACTGGGCCGGCAAGATGATTCGGGCTGGGAAAGAGAGCCCGCTGAGGAGGGCCAAGGGATTAAAAAACCAGAGGTAATGGGCCGGCCCAATTTAAAGCTTTTTAAAGGCCAGACGGGGGAGAGAATACCCATTTTGGAGAATGCAAAAGGGGTTAGGGCTCCCGATGGGCGACGCAGTGGTGGCGGAGAGCAGGAGGGGGATTTGTTTGGGTTCAAGCTAGGATCGCCTCGTCCGGTCGTCAATTCCTCAGAAATCACTGACGAGGCGTTATTGAGGAGGCCTCCAGGTATTCCGATCAAACCTCTTCTCCTTTCTCATCTCTGGGGAAACGGGATATCTCTCTCTTTTCTACTCCTTCTGGGACGGGAAAGGTGTCGTCATGGCAAGGACTTCCGACCGGGGAACAGCTTCAGATGACGAAGGGGGTGCAGTCATGGACCCGCTACGATGATTTTGGCGGACGGAAGGGAGGCTGAGGTTTCGGACATGGTGGGTAGAGAGGCTGGGAATACCAAGGAAATTATCAGTGGGGTTTTGGAAGAGACAAGAGGAGAGGGCAAAGAGGGGGATTTGTGTTGGCAGTCTAGTAGCCTGGCTAAATTTAGCCGTTATCTAGGAATGCCAACGGAGGGATTTGAAGGGGAAATATTGTTCTTGCTCAAGAGATGAAAGAGAGGAAGATTCAAAAAGGCAATTTGGATGGCACAAAGAGGAGAAAATTAGAGACGTCAAAATTCGAAAGAGAATTGAGAAAATTGGAATGGACTGTGAACTATATTGGAGGTGGAGGAGGAGGTGAAGGAGGGGGAAGCACGAGTAGGTCTAAATGAAGCTCCGAATGCTCACCTGGAATGTAAGAGGGGCTAATAATTGCGACAAAAGGAAGGTGATCAAAGCTTTGATTAGGAAAAATAGGGTGGACTTGGTTTGCCTACAGGAAACCAAGATTCAGGAAATGACCACGGGCATTGTTCGGAGCTTAGGAGTGGGTAGGTTCATTGAATGGGGAGCTATAGACTCAAGGGGTGCAGCCGGAGGAATAGTGGTGATATGGGACAACAGGATGCTGGAGTTGGTTGACATGCAAAAAGGATTTTCTCTATTCGTGCACTTTTAAGAGCTGCGAGGATGGTTTTATATGGACGTTTACTGGGGTTTATGGGCCAATTTTAAGGAGGGAGAGGGAGAGTTTTTGGGAAGAGCTGGGGGCCATTAAGGGGCTTTGGAATGGGCCGTGGTGCGTTGCAGGGGACTTTAATGCCATCCTGAGTCCAGAAGAGTGTAACAGAGGAGGGAGATTGAACTCAATTATGAGAAGGTTCGCAGAAGTGAAAGAAGATCTGGAGTTAAAGGACCTGCCCATGGTGGGGGCCCTTTTACATGGACTGGAGGAGCGAGTAATCAGTCTTCTTCAAGGTTGGATCGTTTTCTGGTTAATGAGGAGTGGGATAGCCATTTTGGAGATGCGAGGCAGTTTCTCCTTCCAAGACCCGTGTCCGATCACTTCCCGATTCTTATGGATGGTGGGGGTATGAGAAGAGGCCCTATCCCGTTTAGATTCGAGAATATGTGGTTGAAAGCTGAAGGTGTCAAGGATCTACTGAAGAATGGTGGGAGGAAGGCAGATTCAGTGGATCTGCAAGTTTTATCTTGGCTGAAAAATTAAAATTTATGAAGGCTAAGCTGAAGGAATGGAACAGAAACAGTTTTGGAAGGGTTGAATATAGAAAGAATACGGCACTGGAGCAGATGGAGTATTGGGATGCAAAGGAGAAAACCAGCAGGCTGTCATTGGAAGAGCTGGAAGCCAGAAACGAAGCGAAAGAAGAGTATAAAAAATGGGTCTTACTTGAAGAAATCACGTGGAGGCAAAAATCCAGGGAAGTGTGGCTGAAAGAGGGAGATAGAAATACCGGTTTTTTCCACAAAATGGCCAACGCACATAGGAGGAGGAATAATGTGGACAGAATTAAGATTAACGGAGCGTGGCTCACGGAGGAAAATGATATCAGGGAAGGGATCGCCAATGCTTTTAAGACGTTGTTGTCTAATCCGGGGGAATGGAGACCTTCTGTTTCTGGGCTGCAGTTTGAGATGTTAGAGCCTTTGGACGTCAGTGCATTGGAGTCTCCTTTTATGGAAGAGGAGGTGCTTGACGCCCTAGAAGGCTGTAATGGGGATAAAGCCCCGGGGCCAGATGGATTCTCTATGGCCTTTTGGATTTTTGCTTGGGATTTCGTGAAGGCTGATGTGATGAGCTTCTTTAAGGAGTTTCACGAAAATGGCAAATTTGTTAAAAGCCTAAATGCAACATTTATGGTCTTAATTCCAAAAAAAGCAGGGGCTGAAGCTTTAGGGGATTATAGGCCTATAAGCTTGGTGGGAAGCTTGTACAAGTGGCTAGCCAAGGTATTAGCCAATAGGCTAAAAAAAGTGGTTGGAAAGGTGGTCTCAAAAGCTCAAGGGGCGTTTGTGGAAGGTAGACAAATCCTAGATGCAGTGTTGATAGCCAATGAAGCCATTGATTCGACCCTTAAGAATAATGAGAGCGGCATTTTGTGCAAATTGGACATAGAGAAGGCGTATGATAAAGTGGACTGGAACTTTATTCTCACAATCATGAAGAAAATGGGCTTTGGGGAGAAATGGATTAGGTGGATTCGGTGGTGTATATCCACTGCAAGCTTCTCAGTGATGATCAATGGAACCCCTACGGGCTATTTTCAAAGCTCCAGGGGTTTGAGGCAGGGTGATCCCCTTTCCCCCTACCTCTTTGTCATTGCTATGGAGGTCTTTAGTGTTTTCATTAAAAGGGCAGTAGAGGGAGATTTTTTATCTGGTTGTAGGGTAAAAGGTCGGAGCGAAGAAGGGGTCCTAATTTCCCACTTGCTGTTTGCTGATGATACACTGGTGTTTTGTAAACCTTCTCAAGATCAGTTGACGTACCTCAGTTGGCTTCATGTGGTTTGAGGCTGTTTCTGGATTGAGGATAAATTTGGAAAAAAGTGAATTAATTCCAGTAGGGAGGGTGGAGAGTATGGATGATCTTGCTGAGGAGTTTGGATGTAGTATGGGTAGTCTTCCAACTACCTATTTGGGGATGCCCCTGGGTGCTCCTTTTAAGTCAGTCACAGTTTGGGATGGAGTGGAAGAGCGCTTCAGAAGAAGGTTAACTATGTGGAAGAGACAATATTTGTCCAAGGGAGGAAGGGCGACTCTCATTCGTAGTACTTTATCGAATTTACCCATCTATTTAATGTCATTGTTGTGTTTACCAAGCTCAGTTAGACGAAGATTAGAGAAAATTCAAAGGGATTTCCTATGGGGTGGGGGCAACCTGGAGCATAAGCCCCATTTAGTAAGATGGGAGTTGGTGTGTTTAAGCAAGGTGAAAGGAGGCTTGGGGGTCAAAAGCCTATCCCTCCTTAACAAGACTCTTCTTGCTAAGTGGAATTGGCGTTTCGCAAATGAGAGAGAGGCTTTGTGGAATCAAGTGATTAGAGGGAAGTATGGAGAAGCTAGAGGGGGATGGTGCTCGCGGGAAGTGAGAGAGGCTCATGGTTTGGGTTTGTGGAAAGGAATTAGGGCGGATTGGAAGTTGGTGAGTGATAGGATGGCTTTCATAGTTGGTAATGGAAGAAGGGTGAGCTTCTGGAGGGATAGATGGTGTGGGGAGTCTCCTCTGTGTATGACCTTCCCCTCTCTTTTTGCTGTGACGGTTGAGAAGGAAGCGAGGGTGGCAGATATATGGGATCCTTTGGCTGAGGGGGGTTGGGGGGTTGGAACCCCTGTTTTTTAAGAGCGTTTAATGACTGGGAGGTTGAGGAGGCAGAAAGATTTATGGAGAGGATTCAGAGTAAAAGAGTTATTGAGGATGTGGAGGATATGGTATCGTGGACTGAAACCAAGAGCGGTAAATTCTCGGTCAAGTCTCTTTATATAGCTCTTGAAGCGGGTGGTTCATCTTTGTTTCCTTCAAGCTTTATTTGGAATGCGAATGTGCAGCCCAAGATTTGTTTCTTTGCATGGGAGGCCACGTGGGGCAAAGCTTTAACATTGGATCTAGTCCAGAAAAGAGGATGGGCCTTGGCGAACAGATGTTTTATGTGTCTTGAGAAAGAGGAGACCATAAACCACCTCCTTCTTCATTGTTCCAGGACGAGGGCTTTATGGGATCTTCTCTTTGCCTTATTTGGGGTGTCTTGGGTTTTGCCCTTTTCAGTTAGAGAGACCCTTCTGAGTTGGAATGGCTTCTTCATGGGTAAAGACCGCAAGAAGGTGTGGAGAGCTGCTCCTCTTCACATTTTTTGGACGGTTTGGAAGGAGAGGAATCGTTTGGCATTCAAGGATGAGTCGGTGTCAATTCAGAGATTGAAACAATCTTTTATTCTTACTTTATGGGCTGAGGCTAAGTTGTTCATAGACGATTGCCCTCTAACTATAGCTAATTTTATTGATTGGTTGGGCTCTAAGTAGGCTTGTGGCTATAGGTTTTTTGTCTTTTGGCCTTTGATGGCGGGTGTATAGGTTTTGTATACTTAGAGTTGCTATTTTAGCGTCTCTTTCCCCCTTTTTTTAATGAAATTCATTTACTTATCAAAAAAAAAAAAAAAACATTCTTTTGAACATGACTTCCTTCCACCTCTACTGATTGTATTATGCAATTTCAGGTTCATCTACTTGACATATTTTTAGTTTTTTTTTAACTGTCCCTTCTGTAGTATTTGTTGGGAGACCACACCTTTCATATTCTTATTTTACAACAATAATTTGCTGAAATCTGATGTAAAAAAACACAATAATTTGCATAAAGGATTTAAGAAGAGGAGTGAGATGGTAATGCAGACTTTAATAGATTATAACTCCCTTTTTTCATTTTTTAACAATAATTTGCATAAAGGATTTAAGGTGCATTGAGTCAGATGGTAATGGGATTAAATTGTGATTGATAATATAATTAGTGTCCTAGTCTTACACATTGATCAACGGAAACTGTGGATCTGTATTGATTAGTAGAGGCATCAACTTACACACTAAAGTACTTCAGTAGAAGGCCACCCAAAGCAGGTTTGTTCAAAAAATGACTAGTAACAACCATTCTTGGAAGCAGGTTCACGACGAAGTCATCCTGGAGGGACCAACAGAGTCGGCTGAAGTTGCTAAGGCAATCGTTGTGGAGTGCATGGAAAAACCTTTGACGCAAGAATATTCTTAGTGTGACCTTGCTGTTGATGCTAAATGTGCCCAGAACTGGTACTCTGCAAGTAGAGAGGTTCATTGCCTGGAAATGACCTGGGTTTTGGTTAAGCCCCCCTTGCTGTTCCAAGCTTCCTCTGAACCTTGAAGAGACAGTTCCATCCTAGCCCGAGTTACTATTACAAAGCTGTAACAACAGAAGGTTTCGCTTGCAGAATCAAGTTACCTGTATGCTTTGCCATGGTACGCTCTGACTCGCAGTTATCATATGGAAATCTCGATCTGGGTTGGGTTTGTAAAGGTCTCGATTAGCTGATTCTGTGGCATTTTTGTAATCGGCTGATCAACGAGAGCATGCGTATGTATAGATTAAGTTATCAGTAGATGTTCATTTCCTGGTAATCTTTGTAACATGGAATTCAGTTTTTCAAGCAAGAAATGAAGCTATTTTACAAATCTTTGCTCCCTGTCAGATTATATATTTTACTTCTGATGAAGGGAGACTCTCAAAAACTCAGATAGGGACTCGGAATGGAATAGAGATGAATCATACATAATTATTAGGAATAGTTTGAGCCTGATAGGAGTAGTTTGGTTTCTATGAGAATGAATTTTTTTATTTTTATTCTTATTTCTAGTAAGCCATTGGAACAAGGCAACCGATGAAAATGAAATGGATTTTCATTCTTATTTTTATACAGGTATTCAGAACATGCTCTCAAAGCAAAATATTATCTTCATCCTCATTCTCAAAATATGGAACCACTTATGTGATAGCTCAATTAATTTCCAACTAAACAACTTGATTTCAGCAAAGCCTAAATCCTCCATTTGCATCCATCATCCTCGACGTATGGATTCTTGGCATCTTCATGTTGCCCACTCCAAACCACAAGTTTTATTTTGGCAACTAGCCAAATTTGAACACAAATAAACGGGCCAAAGCACATTCAAATGACAATTTAAAGGATTATATTAACAACATTTAGAGTGTGTTTGATAATAATTTTGGAAAGTATTTTGGTATTTCTAACACTAGAAAAATTTTTATTTTTCAAGTATTAAAAATGTTAGAAAAACTTATAAAATCACTGTCAAATGTACTCTTAATTTGATGTAATTAAAAGTCATTTAAGAGTAATTTTGAAAAGATAGAATAAGAAATATTTTCTTATTATTAGAAGTCTTACCTTTACAAATTTTAAGCATTTCATAAAAAATCACTTCTAAAGATAACCCATTATATTAAAAAATAAAAATAAAAATAAAAGATAACTACTCTAAAATTTAAAAAATCTACTCTAAAGCTTAAATTGTTATTTACCATAAAGTTATTAATTTAACCTAAAAGCTTAAATTATTAAATCAGGCTAACAATTTATTGGCAGAATGAGTTAAAACATAACTTCAAAAATCATTTATAAATTATACCTCAAGAAATAGACAAGAAAATAAGAAATAAGAGGTACAGAAGATTCAAACTCAAAGAGTTGAAACTTACCTCAAAACCCACTTATGAATTATACCATAAGAAAAAGAAAACTAAGGAAATGAGATAGACTATACAAAAATCAAATATATGCATATTTCAAAAAACCTTAGTCAATGGGTGTAACAATTGAGGTCTTCATGTGGCTAGAGATCAAAATTCAGTTGAAATCCCCTACTAATTAGTGATGAGTAGAGTGGTGGGCCTTGTGAAGAGGGTAGGTGTGGTGGGGCCTCATATGTAGAAATTGCTTGCAAATTTATACCATTATACCATATGCCATTTTTTGAGTGGATTTGATATGAAATCCCGAACCTTTAGTCTATTCAATCAGCAATAATTTCCCCAAATCTGATTTTAAAAAACACAATAATTTGCATAAAGGATTTAAGAAGAGGAGTTTGAAGGCCACCCAAAGCGGGTTTGTTCAAAAATGACTCTAGTAGGAAAGCAGGTTCACGATGAAATCATCCTGGGGGGACCAACAGAGTCGGCTGAGGTTGCTAAGGCCATGGTTGGGGAGTGCATGGAAAAACCCTTTGACGGCAAGAATATTCCTAGTGTCTTCCTTGCTGTTGATACAAAATGTGCCCAGAACTGGTACTTTGCCAAGTAGACAAAGGCATCATTGGCCTGAAAATGACCTGGGTTTTTGGCTTAAGGACCCCCCTTTTACCGTTCCAAGCTTCCTCTCCACCTTGAAGACACAGTTCCATCCTAGCCCTGAGACTTGAGTTATCTATGCAAAGCTGTAACTACAGAAGGCTTTCACTTGCAGAATCAGTTACTCGTATATATACTTTGCCATTGTATGCTCTGACCTTGTGGTTGATCATGTGGAAATCTCGACCTGGGTTGGGATTGGGTCTGTAAAGGTCTCGATTAGCTGTTTCTGTGGCATTTTGTAATTGGCATGATCAAATGACAGCATGCAGTATGGATAGATGAAGTTATCAGTTGATGTTAATTTCCTGGTAACTCTTTGTAACATGGAATTCAGTTGATGTTAGATTATTTCTTTTACTTTTGATGAAAGGAGACTGTCAAAGACTGAGAGTAGGGCCTCGGAATGGAAATAGAGGTGAATCATAGTGAATCATAATAGGGAAGAGCTTGATCCTGACTAGGGTGAGTTTGGTCTCTATGGGAATGATTTTTTTTATTTTTATTCATATTTCTAATAAGTCATTCGAAAAGTAACAGATCAGATGATTTATCCATCTTAAGTTGCCCTTAAACAATCTCTTTCTTCCCCATGAAAGCAATTTCAAAGAATGTATAACATTCTAAAAACTCTTAAAGAATGTTTAGATCCAATCCAAAAAATATAAGTATTGCAAAAAAGTACAAATATATGTCACATAATTTTATTTTTATCGTATCATCCTTATTTTCGGTAAAAACTTAAAACACTTCATAAGTGATAATATTTCAAACAAAATCATCAAATATGCGAGTAAGTAATAATATTTCAAATATGCAAAATATCGTTTTGATCATCAATATAGGTAAACCACCTATATGATAACTCAATTAATTTTCAACCCAACAACTCGACTAATTTCAGCAAACTTCATGTGTTGGGCCTTCACAATTTTATCATGCTAAATATATCATACACTTCATGAGTTATGAGTTTACATAACGGGTTTAGATTAATGATGTGTTGCCAAATTTTGCTATATGAAAAAGCCTAAAACGGTAGATTTAATTGTTATAGCAAGTCATTGTTATAAGACAAATTGACATCATTTTTTAGATAATAAGATACCATAATTTCAAATCATTTGAATTTGTGCAACACATTCACAAATTTCTTGTGTTAAAGCTTATAATATTGTGTTTTGTTTGAAATTCGAAAATGAGTAAAATATTGAATGTTATAAAGGGTTGTACCTTCCATTCCACACCTATTACTTTATTTAAATAATATATTTTATTTATTTATTTTCATTTTGGGTGTCTGGTTGGCATTAGTTAAATACTAGGTCCTGGTCTTTATTTGAAGAGGGTAGGAATTAAAAGATGATAATTATTAAGGGCAAGGTACAACCACCTGATAGAGGCATAAGGCCATATAAACATAAAGAGTGAGGTCCTTTCACTAGACCAAGCCCTTTTGGCATGAATTTGATTCAATCACCTACTCCAAACCACAACTTTTATTTTGGTAGCTGGCCAAATTTGAAGTCATGTAATATCTTTGAACATAAATAAGTGGGCCAAAACACATTCAAAGGACAATTTTAAGGTTGGTGTAATTAAAAATTCCATTTAGGAGTGATTTTGAAAGAATAAAACAAGAAATACTTTCCAATTATTAGAAGTCTTATCTTTACAAATTTTAAGCATTTCATAAAATCATAAAAATCACTTCTAAAATATAAAGTATTCTTCTATGACAAAACCTTCCATGTACATTTTACCCAAAACTTTAGAACTATAGAAGAAGAATGAACTATCTAAGTTTGGGATTTAGATCATTTTGGGGACCCTAGGTGAATAATGATATGATCCTAAACTCCAATGATTTGTCCATGTTAAGTTGTCCTACTTTTAAAAGTTAGTTTTAGAAAGTTGTGTAAAACTCTTAACATAGCGTAAATGTATTTTAAAGAATGTATAGTGTTTTGAAAATTTTTAAGAATATTTGGATATAATTTTGAAATATATGATATTATACTTCAAATATTATATATTCATGTTACAAAAAAATGTATATGGAAGTTTGAAATGCTAATAAAAACAGATATTTTTTCCATTACCTTATTTTCAATAAAATTATTTCAATTTCATCCTTCAAACAATAAGATTTTGTACAAAATTATCAACTATAACCAAAATATTTATCGTTGGATCTTAGAAAATTATCTAAAACATAATCAAACCATAATATAAGTGAGTTTCAACTCAATGTATATGGATGAGAAACACTTTTCAAAATAGTTAACCACCAACATCTAACTCAATTATTTTCTGCCTTGCATAATCGTCTACATCTAACTCAATTAATTTCAATACATAAACTTTTAAAGATCGAATTCTTGGCATTCTCATCATGTAATTTTAATGTTTACCTTACTTACAATTCCAAAACTTTAATATGATTCTATATTTTAATCTTCTGAAATTTTAAAAATAGTCAAGACTATAAAATCATGACAATTTGAAAAATTATATAAATATTATAAGTTCAAATTTTTAATATCCTCCAGTATCTAATTTCTCCCTTAACTTAAATACAAATAGCTGTTGAAAAACATTTGATGTTCTTCTTGGTAAAATACCTTCAAATTTAAAGCATGGAAAGTTAACTAAATCAACAAAAAGTTTTTGCCTCGGCCTTCACAATTTTTTTATGCTAAATATATCATTCACTTCATGAGTTTGAATTTATATAATTAATTGGGTTTATATTGAATTGCTTTGGCTAATTTAAAAAACCCAAAATGGAATTATTTCATGAGTGTTTCTTATTATTTGACCATGTCCAAAACAAATTGAGATAATTTTTGGGACAACAAGATGTCATAATTCCAAATACTTTTAAATTTGCATTTCATTAACTATTATGACTTCTCAATTTTCGAGTCTCGATCAATTGTTCACATTCATAAATTTCTCATATTAAAGCTTACAAAATACAACTTTGTCATAAAATAATTGACATCCTTATTAGAGACTTGTGACTTTATATAAGATTTTTCTTATTTTTTGTCATTTAGTCCATATGGTTGGCACAAGTTGAATATTGGGTCCTCATCTTTATTTTCAAAGGGTGCGAATTAAAATATCATAATAATTATTAAGAGTAAAGTGCAACCACTCTATAGAGGCATAAAGGCACTTACATTTTGAATGGGTAATGTAGTAGGGTCCTTTCACTAGGCCAAGCCATTTTGACAAGAATTTGATTCAACCACCCATTCCAAACCACAAGTTTTATTTTGGTAACTAGTCAAATTTAAAACCATATGATATGTTAAACGTAAATGGGTGAGCCAAAACACACTTCAAAGGACAGTTTAAAGGCTCCTTATTAACCAAATTAGGTGATTTGATTCACATGATTTAAATGACATTTTTGGAGTGATTTTCAAAGAATTAAAAGTACTTTTTTTTATTATAAGAAGCACTTTTTTTACGAAGTTAGCCATTTGACAAAATCACTTCTAAAAACATAAAAAATAATTTTGTGAATTATTATATCTTTTTTCATACCAAGACCTGGTAGAGGAATACGTGATTAGTTGAAACATAAACTAAATTAGAGTAATTCATTAATTATAACAAATCATTTCCAATATATATACAAAAAAAGGAACACACGATAGTAGAAATAAAAATAGAAAGGAATATATGAATTAAAATCTAAATTTCAATAAGTGAATGATTTTTTTATTTTGCCTCAACCATTAGTATTGTATCAATAAAACAAAAATGGTTCTAAATTAGAACAAATATATTTGTTATTTTCATTTGTCTATCATTGACATATTTCATTTGCTATTTCATTCATCAAATACGTTTTGCCTACACAAATTCTTCATATGAATATTTCATATTAGTAGGTATTAATCCTTATTTGTGGAGGAGACAATGTAAATAATGATAACTAAGAGAGAGGTGCAACCACCTAGCAAAGGCATAAAGGCATGTTTCTTGCTCTTTGAATGCACCACATATCTCCACAAATAAAGAATGGGGACCTCAGCCATGTTGTCATATTTCAACACATATATAATGATTATTTGTTTCTGTGGCATTTTGTAATCGGCATGCAGTATGTATAGATTGAAGTTATCAGTTGATATTCATTTCCTGGTAACTCTATCTGTAGCATGGAATTCAGTTTTTCAGGTAAGAAATGAAAGCCTAATTTCACATATCTTTGTTCCTGTTAGATTATATCTTTAACTTACTCTTGGTGAAGGGAGACTGTCAAAGACTGAGAGTAGGGACTCAGAATGGGAATAGATATGAATCATGATACCATGAGTAGGGAAGAGTTTGATCCTGATCCGAGTAAGTTTGGTTTCCATGATAATGAATTTTTTTTTTATTATTCATATTTCTAGTAAATCATTCGAACAAAGTAACAACGAAAAATGAAATAGATTTCTTTTTCTAACGGTGAAAAGCATGAGATATACAAAGGAGAAGTATATATCGGTAGTGCTTTTTAATGCTTGGAAGTAATTCTTTTAAAAATTATTTGATAGTTAATTCTCTCAAAAAAAATTCTTATTATATAACATATTTTTCATAACACTATCAAAATATTTTTTTTATTTATGTTCAAGGGATTTTTCTTAAAATAAATAAATAACTAGAAGCTTCACCGATAAAGGCAACAGAATTTAAAATTTGAATTAATCTCTTTATGTTGAGATCACTTCCTAAAAGTAGTTTTGAGAAATCTTTTGAAACTAAAAATGGAATGTAATAAAGAGTGTTTATATGTTGAAAAATATAGGTAAAAAAAGTAAACTTCTCATAATTTTATTATCTCTATTTTCGATAAAAACATATTTTTTTTTAACTAACAATTTTTTTGGAACAAAATTACCAAACATCAACCAAATACAAAATATCATTTTTATCCCCAAAATAGGAAACCATGAGCAGAATCAACTTGAGTCCATGTTCAGATAACTCAATTAACTTTTAGCCCAAATCATCTATTTTCAGCAAAAACTAAAACCTCAATTTGTATCCATTATCCTCCATGATTTGAATTGCAGTCATACTCATCTTATTGTCTAAATGGCTACCTTCCTGATAATTCCAAAACTTTAATATCATCCCAAATTTTTATGTTTCAAAATTTGGAAAATAATCTTGGTTTTATATTATGATGCATTGAAAAGATATGAAAACAATACAAGTTGAAATTTTTAATTGCTTCCAATATCTTATTGCTTCCCAAACTTAAACAAAAATAGATATAAGAAAACATTTGATGTTGTTGATGGTCCAATGCCTTCGAATTTAAACATCCTAAAAGATTAACTAAACAACACAAACTTTATGTCTTTGCCTTCACAATTTTTTCGTGCTAAGTATATCATGCCCTTCATGAGTTTGATTTTACATAACTAATTGGGTTTAGAGTAACAATATGTTGCTGATTTTGCCACGTGAAAAAGTTTAAAATGAAAGATCAATTGTTTATGACTAGTCATTGTTGTAGGATAAATTAAGATCATTTTTCAGACAATAAGATACCATAGTTTCAAATAATTTTGAATTTGCATATCATTAACCCTCATGGCTTCTCAATTTTTCAATTTCAACCAATTTTTGTGTGAGACATTCACAAATTTCTCATGTTAAAGCTTACAACAATACCGTTTTGTCCAAATAATGACTCTAAAAGGAAATTCAAGAATAAGTATAATATCAAATATCATAAAAAAAATTGATACTTCAATTCTATATCCATTACTTTATTTAAATATTTTATTTATTTATTTATTTATTTATTTATTTTTATTTTGAGTGTATGGGTGGCACTAGTTAAACATGAGGTCCTAGTCTTTATTTGGAGAGGGTACGAATTAAAAGATGATAATTATTAAAGGCAAAGTGCAACCGCTCAATAGAGGCATAAAGGCATATAAGCATAAAGAGTGAGGTCCTTTCACTAGGCCAAACCATTTTTGCATTGAATTTGATTCAACCACCCACTCCAAACAGAAAGTTTTATTTTGGTAGCTGGCTAATTTGAAGTCATGTCATATCTTTGAAAAAAAAAAATAAGTGGGCCAATTTGAAATCATGTCATATCTTTGAACACAAATGAGTGGACCAAAACAGATTCAATGGGCAAATTAAAGGATTATGTTAACCTAATTAGATCATTTCACATTTCCTATACTAGCATTTAGAATGGACTGTCACCGGAAAAAGTATTCTTCTATTATAGAACCTCCAATGCACATTTTACCCAAAACTTAGAACTATAGAAGACTAATGAATTATAATGTGTCTAAGTTTAGGATTTAGATCATTTTGGAACCCTAGGGGAATAAGGATATGATCCTAAACTCCAATGATTTATCCATGTTAAGTTGCCTTAATCTTGTAAGAACTCAATATTTCCTTTATGGAAACCATTCTTAAAAGTTGGTTTTACAAAGTTGTGTAAAACTCTAAACATAGGCTAAATTTAATTTAAAGAATGTGTAATGTTTTGAAAATTTTTAAGAATGTTTGGATACAATTTTGAAATATATGATCTTATACTTTTAAATATGATCTATTCACGTTAAAAAAAAAAAAAAAATCAAGTATAATTATATAATATACTAATAAAAACAGATTTTTTTATAATACTTTACTTTCAATAAAAAAAACTATTTTTTTCATTTCATCCTTTAAACAATAAGATTTTGTACAAAATTATCAAATATAACCAAAATATTTCACTTGATGCTAAAAATTATCTTATACATAATCAAACCAAAACATCTAACTAGTTCGTATGGTTATCCATGAATTTTCATTGCATATATTACTCTCAACCCTTCAAAGATGGACTTCTTGGCATTCTCATCATATAATTTAAATGGCTACCTTACTTACAATTCCAACATTTTAATATGATCCTATATTTTTTTAATCTTCTAAAATTATAAAAATAGTCAAAACTGTAAAATCATGACAATTTGAGAATTTATATAAATATTGTAAGTTCAGATTTTTAATATCCTCCAATATCTAATTTTTCCCTGCTGTTGGAAAACATTAAATGTTGTTGTTAGTACAATGCTGTCAAATTTAAAGCATATAAATTATTAACTAAATCAACAAAAAGTTGATGCCTTTGGCCTTCACAAATTTTTCATGCTAAATGTATCATTCACTTCATGAGTTTGATTTTATAGAATTATTTGGGTTTATATTAAATTGCTTTGGCTAATTTGAAAAACCCAAAATGGAAGATTATTTCATGAGTAATTATTATTTGACCATGTGCAAAACAAATTGAGATAAATTTTGAGACAATAAGATATCATAATTCCAAATACTTTTGAATTTGCATTTTATTAACCATCATGGCTTCTTAATTTTCGAGTTTCAACGGATTGTTCACATTCACAAATTTCTCATGTTAAAGCTTATAAAAATACAACTTTATCCAAATGATAATTCTAAATAAATTCAAGAACGAATTATAATATTGAATATCATAAAACGGTTGACACCCTTATTAGACACTTGCAACTTTATATAAGATTTTTTTTTTTTTTTTTTTTTTTGTCATTTAGGCTATATGTCTTGCACAAGTTAAATATTGGGTCCCCGTCTTTATTTCAAAGGGCATGAATTAAAAGAGCATAATAATTGTCAAGGGCAAGGTGCAGCCACTCTATGGAGACATAAAAAGGCATCTAACATTTTGAATGGATTATGTAGTGAGGTCCTTTCATTTGGCTTAGCCATTTTGATATGAATTTGATTCAACCACCCACTCCAAACCACAAGTTCTATTTTGGTAGCTAGTCAAATTTAAAACCATATGACATGTTAAACATAAATGGGTGGGCGAAACAAAACACACACTTCAAAGGACAACTTAAAGGCTTTCTATTAACCTAACTAGGTCATTTGATTCACATAATTTAAATTACAATTTTAGAGTGATTTTTGAAGAATTAAAGTTTCTTTATAATTATTATAAGCGCTTTTTTTGCAAAGTTTAAGCATATGCCAAAATCACTTTGAAAAATATAAAGAATAATTTTATGAATTGTTATACTTTTTTCATATTGAGGTAGTAGAGAGATATGTGATTAGTAGAAACTTTAATTAAATTAAAGTATGATATATTCACGTTTCCCAAAAAAAAATAAAAAATCAAGTACATGATATATTAATAAAAACATTTTTTTTTATATTACCTTACTTTCAATAAAAAAAATATATTTTTTTTTTTTCATTTCATCATTTAAACAATAAGATTTTGTACAAAATTATCAAATATAACTAAAATATTTATCACTTGATCCTAAAAATTATCTTAATCATAATCAAACCAAACACTTGTCTAGTTAATCACCAATATCTAACTCAATTAGTATCGATATGGTTCTGCATGAACCTTCATAGCATACAATTACTCTCAACCCTTCAAAGATGGACTTCTTGGCATTCTCATCATATAATTTAAATGGCTACCTTACTTAAAATTCCAAAATTTTAATATGATCCTATATTTTTTACTCTTCTAAAATTTAAAAAAATAGTCAAAAAGGGTAAAATCATGACAATTTGAGAGCTTATATAAATATTGTAAGTTCAGATTTTTAATATCCTCCAATATCTGATTTTTCACTGATGTTAGAAAACATTAGATTTTGTTGTTAGTACAATGCTGTCAAATTTAAAGCATATAAAATATTAACTAAATCAACAAAAAGTTCATGCCTTGGGCCTTCACAATTTTTTCGTGCTAAATGTATCATTCACTTCATGAGTTTGATTTTATATAATTAATTGGGTTTATATTGAATTGCTTTGGCTAATTTGAAAAACCCAAAATGGAAGATTATTTCATGAGTAATTATTATTTGACCATGTGCAAAACAAATTGAGATAAATTTTGAGACAATAAGATATCATAATTCCAAATACTTTTGAATTTGCATTTTATTAACCATCGTGGCTTCTTAATTTTCGAGTTTCAACGGATTGTTCACATTCACAAATTTCTCATGTTAAAGCTTATAAAAATACAACTTTATCCAAATGATAATTCTAAATAAATTCAAGAACGAATTATAATATCGAATATCATAAAACGGTTGACACCCTTATTAGACACTTGCAACTTTATATAAGATTTTTTTTTTTTTTTTTTTTTTTTTGTCATTTAGGCTATATGTCTGGCACAAGTTAAATATTGGGTCCTCATCTTTATTTCAAAGGGCATGAATTAAAAGAGCATAATAATTATCAAGGGCAAGGTGCAGCCACTCTATGGAGACATAAAAAGGCATCTAACATTTTGAATGGGTTATGTAGTGAGGTCCTTTCATTAGGCTTAGCCATTTTGATATGAATTTGATTCAACCACCCACTCCAAACCACAAGTTCTATTTTGGTAGCTAGTCAAATTTAAAACCATATGACATGTTAAACAAAAATGGGTGGGCCAAACAAAACACACACTTCAAAGGAAAGCTTAAAGGTTTTCTATTAACCTAACTATGTCATTTGATTCACATATTTTAAATTACATTTTGGAGTTATTTTTGAAGAATTAAAGTTTCTTTCTAATTATTATAAGCACTTTTTTTGCAAAGTTTAAGCATATGCCAAAATCACTTTGAAAAATATAAAGAATAATTTTATGAATTGTCATATTCATACTTTTTTCAATGTCAATGTCTGTCATTGACATTGAAATCAAAATACTAAACTCGATTTTATAAGTTGATAACTTAATTTCAAAACTTTAGTATCCTTCAATATTTTATTTGTTATCGTAAAAATTGGATTACAAATTTCATTTGTTATTTCGTTTATTATCCTACACAAATTTCACATGTGAATATTTCATATTAGTAGGTCTTCATCCTTGTTTGTAGATGAGACAAGTTAATAATGATAATTAAGAGAGAGGTGCAACCACCAAGCAGAGACATGAAGGCATGTTTCTTGCTCTTTGAGTGCACCATCTCCATAAATAATGAATGGGGACTTCAAATATTTGATTCATTTTGAATGAATTTATTCAACCACCTTATTAAAAAGCAATAACAATATTTGGGGAATAAGCATTATTAATTTTTTTTCAAATTTTAACACACATATAAAAAATAATCCATTATATTTATAAAAAAAAAAATTAATTTAAAATTTGTAAAACTTAAACTATTGTTTACCATAAAGTTATCAATTTGATATAAAAAATAATTAAATTATTAAATCGGGTTAACAATTTATTGACGGAGTTAAAACTTAACTTCAAAAGCTCGTTTATGAATTATATCTTAAAAGATTGATAAAATAAATAAATGAGGTATAACATTCTAAACCAAAAAAGTCAAAACCTACTTCAAAACCCAGAAGAAATGGAAAGAAAAATAAAGAAATAAAATAGACGATTCAAACTTAAAAATCTATAATAAGAATCAAATATTTCCATAATTCAAAAAACCTAGTCAAAGGTTTACCAAATGAGGTCTTTATATGGGTAGAGATCAAAATTGAGTTGAAATCCTCTACTTCAAATTAGCCATGAGTAGGGTGGTGGACCTTGTGAAGAAGGTAGGTGTGGTGGGGACTCATATATTGAATTGCTTGCAAATTTATACCATCATACCATATGCCATTTTTTGAGTGGATTTGATATGAAATCACCTTTAGTCAATTCAAACTACTTTATCTTTTAAGGAGAATAAGATTTTTTTTTTTGGTGTCTTGTAATTGTATGCATGTGAATTGGAGCATTGAAGATGTCTTTTCAATATGGGCATTACCCATTTGGACATGCATTTAGCCTATCCCTTAGCCTCCATATTCCTCTGCTCCCTCAATCTCAATCCATTGAAACGAGGCATCTCTTTATTTGTATCCTTTTATAGTTGAGTGACCTTTAAATTTCCACTTCAAAAAGGGAGACCATGCACATGTATATATCCTTTATTGTCCATGATTCTCTAGAGAAGAAAATATATTTTTTTAAAAATAATTTTTGAAAATTATTTTTTAATATTTTATAAAACAAAAATTTATTTGAAAAACTAAAATATTTTTAACTTATTTCTATGTTTTTAAATATATTTTAAAGATAATTTTTATACATAGTATTTTATTTTTAAAACTTTTTTATTATTTTCTGGTTACCTTACATGTTTTTTTTTTTTTTTTTTTTTGTTCTGAATAATGGAAAATTGTTTTAAAAAATAATTATCAAATAAAACCATGATTTTTCCTCTACTTTTTTAAATACTTTTTTTGACTTTATAAAACAAAATATCACAATTTTTCTAAAATATTAGAATAATTTTAAAACTTTTTAATTTTTATTTCTTACTTTCTTTTCAAAAATCAATTTTATCTTATTTTTTTATCATCTTAAGTTTGGACCCCATGATGTTAAAACATTTGATATTTAATCATCACCTACAACACTATTTTTTAGAGTGTTTGGATAGAACTTTGAATAAAAATCTCGGCAGATGTTGCTCTCAAGTGTGATGTATTTGTACTTTGAAAGAGTAGAAAATTGATACAAGAAGATTTTTATTTATTTAAAATTTTAAAATCTAAAATTATATTTATGAAATCCAATCATATAATAATAATGGTAATTGCCTAAAACCTCTCCATTTTTTACCAATAAATGTCAAAATCAACCGCTATCCCAAACCAACCTGAAATATATGTTATTATTTTATTTAAAAAAACATTTAAAAACAAACCCTAACCACTAACGATTAGAAAACTACATGTTATCATGAAATCATGATATTTTTGAAAGAAATGAAACTTTAGAATTCAATTTTGTTCCAATTATTTGCACTAGAAAGTGGTAAACAAAGCAACCCCAACTGTCCCATACTTTCACATACCTAAAACCCCATTTGGCCCCAAAAGGATAGGACACTATGATCAATAAATAATTAATTTAATTTAATTTAATTTAATTTTTTATTATTTTTGTAACCAATAAAAATAATGCATGTAGCTTATCTTTCTAGAAATTTTGTGTAGGGGGAGGGAGGGGGCGGGGAAGGGACCCATGCAGCCACCCACCATGATTGAAGACGTGAGGCTTTGGCTCACTTTGGAGGTGTCTACACGTGTGCCCTAATGTTTGGTATATATAGAAATTGAGTGTCCAATTTTTATACTTAATCGTACTAATTTTAGGGCTTCTTGATAAAGATTTAATTTTACTAGGGTTTATAGGGTAGGGTGGTGGTAGGATGTGACATTAGATTTTTTTTTTATTCCACTTGATGTTTAATTTTACGTACGTGTGCAAAGGCTTGGGGGTGATTTGGGTAAAAATGCCTTTTTTTTCAATAGTATTTTAAAGAAGATATTTTCGAGTCTTAAAAAAAATAAAAATAAAAAATAGAATTTTAAAAATCATTAATCATAATAATAAAACGGATTTTTTCGAGTACCTATCTCATTTCTAATTAGACAAATTTTATAATGTTATCATGTCATTTTTTAAGATAGAATAAAAGTAAATATAACATGGATGATCGGTTCTCGACATATTACCATTCATAATCATTGAAATACTAATTTAAAAATTATTTTAAATAATTTTTTAAATTTCTAAAAATTTGTTAGATATTTAATTTTAAATAAAATATTAGAAAGTACTTTCATTCAAAATCACCCCTACACAAACTTTTAACAAGGATGAAAGATGAATAATTTTCATCCCTAATTTATATATAAATATTTTTTTAGATTTTTTAAAAATTTATCAAATATCAAATTATATATGGAAAGGGTTTTCAATGCAGTATTTTTAACCCCTTCATAATCATTCCTAAACAAATTTTAACAATGAAATGATACATAATTTGTCTAAGTTAAATTATTTACAAATATTTTATTTAAAAAAAACGTGACATTATAAAATAATTTTATCTATTCGAATAAGGACAAGTCTATATAAAAAATCTAACATTGATCGATGACCACCTTGCAATAAATAAATAAAACTTGAAGGGGACAAAAATAGAATTTTATTGACCTATCCAAATTAAAATTATAAGCATTCACATTATAATAAAAATCATAGATTAAGTTACATTTCTTGAACCCCAAATAGTTTGGTAACCCCTTTGAATATCCTACCCAACACATCAACTATAATATTAATAATAATCTTTAAGTCTATTGAAACTAGTTAGGTGGCTTTAGACCAAGTGCCCACCTTTGGATGGCTATAGGGGCCTAAATCAAAGAATGGTGGTTACTAACTTACTACTACTTATTCTAGGGACAATGCCAATCTATAAAATAAAATTAATAAAATAAAATAAAATTTAAGCATAATATAATATATTTTGATTATTTATGTTATGATTAAATATAGATAAACTAAACAGACCGTTTTTCTATGCGCATGCATGTAGTAGGATTATGTAAATTAAAATTAATTATGCTCTCGAGGAGTATAGAATTCTTCAAAGATGTTATATAATTACTCTTCTTATAATGACGGTTTCCTTAGACGAAATTTATTATAATTTATGTAACTTTTGTTAAATAAAGTAATGTAATACTAATTGTGCAAAATCACTCATAGCTCATCTTTATCGTTATTAATTATGTTTTTTCTTTTTCCTTGCCTCGAAGAATTGGTAAAAGTTGTTTTTGATGAATACAATTAAGTACTTAACTAATGAGTGAATCTAATAATAAGATCTTATGTTCATTCATATGAAAATGGAAATCAATTTTTTATGGTTGGATTGAGGAGGAAGACTGAAAGCCCACCAACACAATTACCAAAAGGACTGTTTTATTATTTATTTAATGCTTATTCTCTTCTTTTTTTTTGGTAAAAAAGCAGAAGGGGTTCATGGGTCATTGTGTAGGTGGTGCATGCAGCTTTTCCCTTTATTCCAAAAGTGCTTTTGGAACTCTTGATCTAGATCCACCAATCAAAGGCCACCATTCCACAACTTTCGACGCCGAGAATAAATTTGACTTTCACACTTGCAAATATTTCACCACAGAAACCTCTGATTTCCTCGAATTACCATGATCACATGGTTCAATCCCTTACTCAAAAAGATTACAGGCACATGATCTAAAAAATGGGATCCATCACCATCTCCAGAACCCACTCACACCATTATTGAGTAAACACAAGATACACACCCTAAAAAAACCCCACCCACAAGATGCCTGTGCCCCCGCTCATGTGGACAAGGTTTATCTCTTGATTCCTTCCAACATTACAAAATACCCAAAATGCCCTTATCGAGATAATGACCAAAATACCCCTCGGCCCACTGTATTGGAATTTGGTCGTGAAACCCAAGAAGCCGGCAAGCTGGACTGTTTTGGAATTAGACAGGAAAAAACCGGTCAACTGTCCCAAAGGGAAAGTCACCGTCATGGGTCTTCGGCCGTTACAGGACAAATTACTTAAGAGAAAATTCAAAACCATGAGACACCAAGAAAACTACCATTCATCATTTTCCTCCTCATCCTCTTCTTCTTCTTCTTCTTTTCTTCTTCTTTTCTTCATGGGTGGGCGGAGAATGGCTGAGGCCACCGGAAAAATGACCCAACTCTGCCGGAAAATTGTGCGGGTCAATATTAGGGTTAGGATACTAGACAGAGTAACGATTTTTCAGAAGTTTTTTAGGTTCATTTGGGACAGAATTATCGTTTGCTCCATAGGGAAGCCAATTCGGTACCACCGGCTGTCCCACCGCTCTCCTCCGCCATCTCCGTCGCCTGAGACGATCGAGTCCGGGTTGCAGTCGGATGACCCGTCGACAGCGGCCGGAGATAGCGATTCCGATTTAGTGAGCTTGAAGATATGTGTGATGGGGGATTGCCAAATTGGGAAAACCAGCTTCCTCGTGAGTTCCAATCATACTTTTACTCATTCTCATACCAATAAGATGATGTCATAATTTTTCTAGTTTTTAAATTTTTTTTTTTTTTTGTGGATTTTAAGATTAAGTATGTAGGTGATGAACAAGAAAAAAAAAGTTTAGAAATGACGGGATTGAATTTAATGGACAAAACATTAATCGTCCAAGACGCCCGAATTGCATTCAGCATATGGGATGTCGGAGGTACCAACTTCAACCTACTAAATTTGTTTCATCTTACCTTAATTTTTCGAATATTTGATTAATTTTTTGTTTCAGGTGATCATACTTCACTTACTCATGTTCCAATCGCTTGCAAAGACGCAGTGGCGATCTTGTTCATGTTCGATCTTACCAGTCGATGTACACTAAACAGGTTAATTTACGTCTAATTATTGATTTTTTTCCACGAAAATTTGTAATTTTAGACTATAATTAAGCTTTTTAATTTTTAATTTTGGCAGTGTAATTGGATGGTATAGCCAAGCAAGAAGGTGGAATCAGGTACAGAGCATAGTTTCTGATTTTGTAGTGTTTGATGAGACATTGCCAGTTAAGGGAGGGTTTTTTTTTCAATAATTAAGATTTTGGCCCACAATTTTAATAAATTTAAGCTTATGGCACTGTTCCATTGTAGATGATGTTTTCTTTTTCTTTTTCTTTTATTTATTTCTTTTTTTAGACTGCGATCCCGATCATGATTGGAACCAAATTTGATGATTTTGTGAAACTTCCTCCGGACTTACAAAGGCCGATCGTGACCCAGGTAACATATTTAATTATTTAGTTTGTATTTTCTTGCAAATTTTGATATTTCGTCTTTAATATTTTTATTTTCTAGTAGTTCTAGAAATTCCGATTAATCCTTAATTATGTTTGGTCCTGAAAAATACTAAAAAAAAAAAAAATATAAAGAGAAATTATTTTTTCTTATTGATTATCCTATTAAAAATATCAAAAAAATTAAATATAATTAAAATTAATTAAAAATTTATGTATTTTTAAATTATTTAATATTTATATGGATAAATTAAAATAAATAAAATAAGTTTGAAGTAATAAAAAAAAAAATTTATTAACTTATAATCTATTTTTTTATTTTCCTTTGTTTTTTCTTTCCTTTTATTTTTTTTTTTTGTATTTTATTTTATTTGCATTTTCCTTCAAATTTTTTGAGAACCAAATGTGAAACTTCCTCCCAACTTACAAAGGCCCTGACCCAGGTAACATATTTAATTATTTAGTTTGTTTTTTCTTGCAAATTTTGATATTTCATCTATTGTTTTTTTTTAATATTTTTATTTTCTAGTAGTTCTAGAAATTCCGATTAATCCTTAAATTTCTCCCTCCAAACAAAGAAAAACTTTATTGTACTACATTAATTTTCTTCACGAATGGGACACCCTATGTCAAGTACTTTTCCCTTCACCCAAACACTGCCTCATTTATTTTCTTCACAAATGGGACACCCTTTGCCAAGTTTTTCTTTGGGGGGGAAACATTTCAATTAAAGTTGCAGGTGGAATTGTACCAACTTTGTTACTTTTCCACTAACGTCTTTTCCCATAAATAAAAATTTCACTAATTTCATGTTTGGTTTCTAAGAAACTTGAAGGGATGAAAGACAATAAAAGAGAAAAATCAGAAGAAAAGAAAAAGGCAAAAAACAGATTGATTCTCACATTATAATCCTACTCACACCCATTTTGTTAATGCAGGCAAGAGGATATGCCAGGGCTATGAAGGCAACACTCTTCTTCTCGAGTGCCACACACAACATAAATGTGAACAAAATCTTCAAATTCATCATGGCCAAACTCTTCAATCTGCCATGGACTGTCCAAAGAAACTTAACTATCGGAGAACCCATCATAGACTTCTGAAATACTCGTATTTTACACCACTAATCGTTATACGATCTCATTGTACATAGCAAAAGAGAAGAAGAACACTGAATAGTTGACCATTTTTGGTATTTGAATTTTTTTTTTTTTTTGCCCAAATTGTAATATTCAATAATTGTAACAAGCATTTCCCTCTTCGTGTTTTTTTTTCTAAGGAATGAAGTGAAGGTGAAAGGATTACAAACATCACATTCTAGTCATTTTTGGTCATGATTACATACGTAAAATATGAAACCATTTCATTAGTGGTATTATTACTTTATATTTTTCAACTCAAGAGGGTGGTCATTTCTACAATGGTATGATTGTGTTTCATTATAGAATGGGGAATTACCTAACATAGAAGCCTCTACTAGACCAACCATTCACCCACTTGACTTTTTATGAAAAATCATAATTTTACCCTTAAATTTTTAGGTTTTCTTGGACATTAATATCGATTGAATGAAAATCATAGGTTTTTTCTAAAGTTTTACAATATTAAGAGTGTGTTTGACAGTAATTTTAATTTATAGTTTTTCTAACATTTGAATGATAAAAGTTTCAAATGTTGAAAAGGTTAGTAACGCTTCCTAGAATCACTGGCAAGCGGGTTTTAAATGGACTTGATGGAATTACAATTTTATCCAATTATTATATAAATTTTGGTTGAATATATAGAAAATAAGGTCAAAAGTCCAGACAAATTCAACCCAATCCGATCCAAGCTTAAAAAAATAAATGTCTTTTTTTTAAATTTCGGATTGGACTTGGATTGGTTGCAAATGCAACACAGCCCATCTGAGGTGTAACCCTACTTTTCTTCATCAATTGTTTTGGAAAGAAGAGAAAATAGAACACATACAGAACAGGCAGATGAACCTCTCCTCCCTAAAATTCACTTCCTGTTATTTGATACAGAAACCATGGATGGATACAGAAGTAGCAATTATTTCCAAGCCAAGAAAGAAACCAGAATTATTTGAATGCATAATCAGATCAATAACCAAGTAAACAGCTTGGTTTTCTGTTAAAGAATTTGCATTTGTATAAATTCGCAAGATAACACTACTACCTTAAGTTTGAAAAAAAAATTTGCCAAGAAGTTGATTAAGAGGACATACATGATTAATGAATATAACTTGAGTCCTCAGGCTCCCAGCATCGATGTGAGATGAAGAAATCCAGTACTCAAAGACCCGTAACCCAGATTTCTGCATTCGGACAAGTCTCTGTGTGCCCACAAGCTGAAAGCTAGAATAAAGTCAGAAACTATCAAAATGAAATGGGAAGGAAACAACTTCAGTGTGAATTAGTTTCACAGTACCTGAAACATCAATGTGTGGGATCCTGAAGTAACCTCATGCAACAGTTTCACTCAGTCTCAGGACCTCCTTCAGTAATCGACTGACCGAAGCTTTTACCTCGTCAGGCAGTACCAGCTGTGGAGGCATCGACTCCATGGCATACAGAGTGAGAAGTCTCATTACAACTGACAAATTTAAACTCTTGGTATCGCCTTTCCATACACTCTGATTCACAAACTTGCATGACTGCTTTAAGACGCATTTACTACATACCTAAAGGTGAGGAAATGTCTTAATTTGGATGTCGAAAAGAAAACAGATTCTATGGGGAATAAGAACAATTTTAATGGGAATTTCAAATAAAAAAATGACTTACCAACTCTTCCTGAATTCTGAAGAAAGTGCGCAATCTTTTGGCAGCAAAAACACTCTTTCTTGATAGGGAAGGACAACCAAAGAGGGCCACCTTTTTCAAGTCACTGCCTGACAACCATCTGTGCATCCACAAGTTAAGTTCACAATATCCTGAAGAGCAAATACATGGACACTAGAAGAATAAACATGAAATAGGATGAACATGGAAGTCGAACTGGCATAGTGAACAGGAAAAAAAGAAAAAAGAAAAAAAAAGAATATTCATCCACCTTAGCATCCTCTCCTTAGCTACATAACCTTTGAATGTGTATTTTTACAAGACTCATACTAGATAAATAAAGGCTAACCCTAGAGATTTCATAAAGAATTGTTTTATAAACTTGTAAAGATATATTACTGCTCATATGCATCCAGAAGAAAATGTCTATCTAAGTTGATTGACCTATCAGCTCTTATTCAAGCATTCTCCTTAATGCATTCATTAAATAAACTATGCTGCTACAATAATCCATGAACTATGCATCAAGCCTCAGAATGGACAATGCAATAATGAAGCAGTATCTTGGAAAACAACCTAGAAAATTTCTTTCTGCTTTGATCCAAAAACGAAGCACAACAGTCATAAAAAGAGTGTCCGGAACCTGCAGAGAAGTCAAAATCTCCCATTCCTATATCTCTACCTCAAAGAATTCTTACTCCAATTTCCTTCCAAAATCTGGGATTGTCTTTGAGGCTTATCAGAAGGGGAAAAAATGTCACTCAAGACTTGGGAAGCTCACTTTATGTTCAGACCCTTCTTGGTTCTCCTGACTATTGTTAGACTAATTTAATGAAGCCTGGTATATACCACTCTAAACGCCCAACACCAAGCAACCAAATAATGAAAGAAAATGTCATCCCGGCACCTGATGCATCTCTCAAGGGATAGCACTTCCATAAGACCCGCTTTGTAATCAGATATAGGATCCCCTCAATTGAAGCTTATCATCCACATTCATCTTCATTGGCTGTCAGCTAAGGTAAAGGCCGCCTTCCCACCTGACGCATCTCTCAAGGGATAGCACTTCCATAAGACCCCCCTTCCATAAGACTCCATTATCAACAAGTAGACTGCAAAGATGCGAAATATATGTCTTTGTCGATGTCAGAAAGGGAGCAAATTCATTGGTTTCTTGATCATTTCTGATACTGAACAAGTTATCACTCAAAGACCATCCTAATTGGATTTGGATTAAAAGATTTTTAGTGGGCACACTACACAGTGAAGTACCCAAACCTATAGGCGATCATCAAATGTTATAATTCTCCATTCCATCCTAGGTTCAATTATAATGATCCATGATGATCCAATTTATAATGTTACACACATTTGCTTCCTCATAGGAAAAGGTTCAATTGTTAACCGAAATTGACAAAGCTAAGTTAAAATTACTTCACCAGTTGTTGGTCCTAAGATAAATCAATACCAAAATAGTTATAAAAAAAAACCCCAATGCAAAAAATTAAATATTCAATGAGAATTAAAAAAAAAAAAAAAGGATCCTACTTCATGGTGGTGATGTGCAAACAATTAGTACAGCTATGTAACACCTATAACAAACACAAAAACATCAAAAAAAAATAATAACCTTAGTAGCGGAAGGAAACAATTTCTTACTTGGCAATTTCTTGGTTATCCTTGCCAAATCTCTCTGCTGCAAACTTTATATAGGCACGAGAATAGCCATCATCAAAAGCCCCATAAATCAATCCACTTCTTGGCAAGAAATTAGCATCCTTGAAGTAGCCCTCCCTGTGCAAATGACTCACAAACAGCAACATGTCCTCTGACAAATCTTTGAAAACCACTGGCTCCTCCTCCTCATCTTCCTTCTTCTCTAGAGAACTGGATTCCCCACGTTTCCCATCTTTATTTTTCCCATTTGAAAACAATGAATAGAGGCTACTAGTCTTGGGCTTGGTTTGCTCCTTCAAAACCCCATCTTTCTTCAGCTCCTTCTTCTTCTTTGGAATTTCGCTCTCAGTCACAGCATTGGCTTTTAGTCTCCTCACCTCCCTTTCCAATTCCCTCAATCTCTTTTTCAATTCTCTGTCTTCTCCCTCGCTTTCGCTTTCGGGTTTTTCGCGCAGTCCCACGGCTTCTTTGAAGAGATCAACCAGGGGCTTTTTCCCCTCCTGGGTCTTGTTCTCTGGGATTTGATCTTCAAATTGCGGGGATGTTGATATGGGTCTTTGAAGGATTGGAGTGGAGTGAAGAGGGGTTTTGGGGAGTGCGTGGAAATGGTGAGAACAGAGGGCTCTGAACCGAGACATGTGGGTATGAGTGTATGACTTCAGGCACCTGAGGTTTTGGGGGTTTAGGAGGGTTTATGTATTATTATTATTATTTTCCTTTTGTTTTATTTGTTTGCAAATTGTTATTCACTTTTAATTTTAGTTTTGCTGGTATGAATTTGAGCAATGGGCTTGTATTGTTGGGCAATGGGCTTGGACACAAATTGGGTGGCCCATAGCCATGTTTAGTAATTAACCACACTTAGATGAGTGGGCTATGGAAGAAAAACCGCCACTAAATCTCTTCCACATCACAATGAAGTTAAGCAGACCAAGGACTGCAGATCAATTGTCTTCTTATTGAATTTTCTTGGAGTGTGTTTGATAGTGATTTTAGAAAGTGTTTTTAAATTTTATAATACTTAAAAATATTTATTTTTCAAGTATTATAAAATCTAAAAATACTTTATATAATTACTGTCAAACACACTCTTCATTATTACTTATTACTCCTACCTTTGATTCCAATATCAAGGGAAACGTTCTTTTACTATTCTTCCCATCACTCCATTTCTTTTCTTTCGATGCCTCTTTATTTCTACATCTAGATATGCCCAAAAGAGTCTTATTGAAGCTAGCTCCATGCACACCTTAACCGTTAATTTTATTCACTTCCCTTAAACTTTGGGTTAAATACATTAACTCGATTTAAAATTTCATCAAATATCTTCATTTATTTTGAATAAAAGGGAATGTGAGTGAAAATAATAAATAAATAAAAATATAAAAAGCATTTAATGAAATTTCAAATTAGTAAGTATAAAATGTAATTAGTCAAAACCTCATATAAGTTGAATCAAATTATCTTTAAGATTATATTTGATTCCTGAAAATTTAAAAAGAAAATATAGAAAAAAAAAATACATTTAAATTTAATAAATTATTTTAAATATTCCATATAAAAATTAAATAATTTGATATACCTTTCTAATTACTTTTAATTACATTTTTTTAATATATTATAACTAAATATAAAAAAATCATTTTCCTTAATATTTTCTAAAAATCAAACATAATTGTAGACCCTTATTTTGGTCTAGTTTTTTTCTTTTTCTTTTTTTTTTTCTGCTATTTTTGAAGCACTTTTTTTACCACCCCTGGAAGAGTTGGCAACATGTTTTAGAGTGGGGGACAACTTCTATGGTTTCCAGGTGAGCTACATGCATGGGACAGGTGCCAAGAAGATACCACCACCTCGCCATGGTGGTGGTTGAGATGGAGACTTCTTTTGAGCAAGGAGCAGAGGAGCAGTGGAACTGGTGGGGTTGGTAGAAGCTTGGAGAGAAAGGAAAACAGAGGAAAAACGGTTGTCCTATTTTTTGCACCATTTGTTCTATTTCTTGCTAATATTTGGGTTTGTTCCTAACATTTGAGTTGGACATTGGGAACCATGCATATCTGAGATCATTTGCATACACCTTTGTTTGGTTTTTTGGTTTCCATAGAATCTACAATCACGCTCTGTTTCTTCACCCTGTTTTGGTTTCCTTCGTGAGATGTTTGCCACCATGTTTTTTTTTTTTGTTTTTTTTTATTTATATTTAGAGTCGATTTTGGTCATCCCTAATCAGTTTGCTAGCTCATTGACAAACTATGAGATGGAGCAAGGTTTAATGGTCTTTGGTTTGTTTATTTTATGCTCTGTTTTGGTCTTTGCCCTCCTCTGTATTTCTATGTTTCTTTTGGTGTGTTTGGGGTGATGAGCATTTCAACTGGGTCAAGACTAGCAAAGGAGTCCATGGTAAGATGTTTGATGGGTTAATTTTCTTGGGTGGATATCAAGGTCTCCACTATATCCCATATTCCAAACCCTTTGAAAATAGTCGGTGCCGGAATCCACCCCTACCACCAGCAGTGGCCACCGACCTCGACTCCTCCTCCTTCCGACGAGGTACGTACGATCTTCATCTCGGGTCTACCCGAGGACGTGAAGGAGATGGAGCTCCAAAATCTGCTGAGGTGGTTTTTGGGATACGAGGCTTTGCAGGTGAATTTCAAGGGGGAGCATCCTATGGGTTTTGCGTTTTTCTCCGCTCCTCAGCTTGCGGTGACAGTCCTTATGCAATGAGAAGGAAGTTGCAACTTGCCTCCATTTTCTGGCTGAAAATTGCTCCCAATGCCTGCAAGCCATAACTTTCAGAAAAATCAATTCTGAGGCTGCTGCACTAGGCTACTCAACAGATCTTCATCCTGCAAATACTCAAGTATATGATTTGGGGACACGGGTGAAATTGATGGAGAAGGAAAGGAATGTACTGGAAGCTAATTAATATTCTTTGAATTTGATGACCATAATGAAGCTGCTACTGGACCCACTTGAAATAGACCACCAAATTCTCCACCCCTTGGTTGTATTTAGCCACATGCGTAAAGAGCTAGCACATGGAAATGGGCACAGAAAAATGATTGTTGTTGGGGAAGACAACACCACATACCTTTGGTGGGCAAGCACGTGTCCTTATCTTTTTATTATTATTATTATTCTTTTTCATCATGTGTCAAAGTTTTATTTTTGCAAATTCTCTTTTAAATGATTTTCAAAATTTCTATTTCTCAAATAATCTTATTTTCATTTCAATTTGTAAATTTAATTTTTTTTAAATCCATTCCCAAATAATTTTTCAAATTTCTAACTTTTAAATTTAATTTTTAAAACTCCAATTTTTAAAACTCCAATTTTCAAACTTCCAATTTTTAGATTTAATTTTCGAAAAAACTCTAATTTCCAAATAATTTTCAAAACTCTAATTTTTGAATAATTTTCAAAACTCCAATTTTCAAATTTAATTTTTCAAACTTTAATTTTCAAAACTCTAATTCTCAAATTTAATTTTCAAATAATTTTCAATACTCTGATTCTTAAAAATTTGTGTGAAAATAAACCTTTTAATTTGACAAACAAACTTAACAACTAAATGGAATCCTCGAAATTCGTGTTTTTTTCTCTTCATATGTTTTGTTACCTTTTTTCATGGAGTCTAGCTATGTATGAAAATATACCATTTTTCATGTCGATCGAGACTATATTGTCAATTAAATGGTATGATGGATATATTTTTAAATCTCATTTTTTATACTGCTAATCTTATTTGTTTGTATTTTTATACTTTAATCCTATTCATTTGTACTTTATTTGATACCCCGAATCTCACCGCACATATTTAATGATATAAATCTTTTGCTCTATAAATATAGCATTTTTCTTTTCCCTAGCTTTCTTTCATCTAACAAAAGCCTAAAAAAGTAGTCCAAAAGCAACAAAAATTTCCCTTTTCTCCTGATATCTCTCTATCAAGGTGACATATATAGCCAATAATTCAATTCCCATTTGGCAAAAAGCCAAACTCCACTAAGTAGGAGATGACACAGAGAAAATGACTTCTTCCCATGGTGATGTGCCCATGAATTAAATTACAACCAGACGAGAAAGAAGAAAAATTCAAAAAAGAGAGAAAGACAAGGGCGCAAAGATGCGGCCACGTAGTCTAAATCAAATGGGCCATTGCGGGGTCACCATAGCCCCCACATGTGATAATGCCTTTTAAAACAACAAAATAATATTATTTAAAAATATCTATTTAACCCTCCGTGTCTTCCTCTTTCTTTTTTTTTTTAAAATAATTATGTAAATGTTTGAAATAATAAATGATATTTATGTTTAAAATTATTATTTTTAAAATAAAAATATAAAAAGAGTTAAAGCATATTTAATAGTGATTTTATGAAATATTTTTAATATTTTAATATTTATCATTTAATAGTTAAAAATGACAAAAATGTTTCTTAGAATTACTGTCAAATATATTCTTACAATATTAAAAATGTTTCCTAAAATCACTACTAAACGGTTGTCAGTGACTCAAAACTTTTTTAAAAAATTGTCATGACATTTCTTATACCAAAAGCAATATTTAACCATATTAAACAAAGATTGTTATCTTGAGTTATATACCAAAATTGGGTAATATATTGGTTCATTTTCCTCATCATCTTTTTTTATATTCTGTACTTTTTATATACTTTATCTTGTCACATGTGTGATATATATTTTTGGTCTCGGTTTGGATTGATCTCTTATTTTTTACTTTAATGAGAAGTTAAAATCATTATTTTTAAATTACAATATTAGTAGATTGAAAGTTTTATTTTTTAAAACAAATGTTTTAAAAATTGTTTTATGAAATTTATTTTTAAAAATTGTTTTTAAATAAAAAATAAAAAATAAATTTTAAAAAGTGGAACTTTGCGCACCCCTAAATTATCCAAAAAGTGGATTGAGATTTAAGTAATTAAATTTGGAAGAAAGTTATAAATTTCGTTTAACATGTAATAATAATTTCGAATGAAGATTGAGTGTGAAGACTGAGTGGACCCCACAAATAGTCCTCTCTATCTCTCCGCTCCAGAGTTTGTCTCCCTTCAAATTTTCCAGACTCCCAACCACCACTCACCGCCAGCCACCCGGCGCGTCCGCCACCTTCGCCACATCCATGTCAATACTCTCCATCACTACCACTACCAACACGATCGCCATCACAACGAACAATTACTTCTCTCGCCACCACCATGCCGGCTCATTTCCTCTCTAGCTCTCCCTCCGCCTCCACCTCCACCTCATCCACCGCATCGCCCGCCGATTCCTCCGACATGCCAAAAGACGCCGTTTCAGCTTCCTCCTCCTCCTCCGGTCGCTACTCCGAGATCTGGAACTACCTCTGGGTTCCTCTCTTGCTTTCCGTCTCTAAAGAGTTGACCGCTGCTAAAGCCGAGTCCACGATACTGCTCCCGAGTGATGTCCGACTTGGGTCGGCTCGATCGTCTCCGAGTTGCCCGGCGCCTGATCCTAAGTTGAATTTCCGGCCAGTGGTCGGGATTTTGACTCATCCTGGGGACGGCGCCTCCGGCAGGCTTAACAATGATACAAAGGCCTCGTACATTGCGGCGTCGTACGTGAAATTCGTTGAATCGGCTGGCGCTCGCGTTATTCCCCTAATTTATAACGAGCCTCTTGAGATTCTCCATGAGGTTGAGTTTTTTTTTTTTTTTTTGTTTAGAGTTTTCTTCGCGGTTTTTTTGGTGGGAAATTGTTATCTCCAGAGCTCTCTTGTTGCTTCCACGACGGCCTTAACGGTCTTACTGATGTGTGATTTCCACGGTGGAAGCAGCCAAAAACTCTGGCAACGACTGCCATGCTTCTCTTCCAAGAATTTTTCAGCGTTTGTTTTAAGAAGAGATGCAACATTTGATTGGTTTATTAATTTTGATTTCTATTATCTGAATATCTGAATATCTGTCTGGTTGCTAAGGAACCAGAGGTAAAGAAATTAATTTTGGCTTAAGGAACCTGACCTCATAGGCCCAACCCTAGGGTGTACATATCGAAAGCCAACTAAGCTGAATTACACTCAAAGGATAGGGTTTAAAAATGTCAATACGATATGCCCAAAAAGAAACATAGAAATGAAGCAAGTCCCACATCATCTCTTGCATCTTCCAAGTATCCTCGAAAATCTTAGCATTCCTTTCTCTCCACACAATCCACAACAAAACGAGACACGCGATCTTCCAAACAATCTTGCCTCTAGCAGAGTTCCCAAAGTACTTGAAAGAAATAACCATCATATCGTGAATACTGCCTAGCTGAACCCACACCATCCAGCCTGTGAGAATATCCTATGCCATAATCCCAAAGAAAAATTATTGCTTTAATTGACTGGTACAGTTTATGCGATAAGAAGTTAGGCAAAATCTGAAACCTCTGTCCATAAAGGTCATCATGGTCCACTGTTTGAATTATACTTGGGAAGGTTGTTGGTTCCTTCAAGCTTTCTTAGAAGAACCATCCCACTATATTGCTTTACTTGCTATAATGTGTTTATAGTATGATTCTCAGTTACCTTTTCTAATACTCAGTTTATACTTTCTTTACCTATAATCCATTGTTATGCTCAATATTAATAGTCTTTTTGCAGAAGCTCAACCTGGTCAATGGAGTTATTTTTACTGGAGGATGGGCGAAAAGCGGTTTGTACTACAAGACTGTTGGGGAGATTTTTAAGGTAATTCACTGTTCGGAGGTTTTCTGATTAGATGAGAATCTTTTGGGCTATATGGAAACCTGTTTACTATGGAAATGGTTTGTATGCTTCATTTTCAGTCTGTCTCCATTATAAGTTTCCTTTTGTCTGTGATGCAAATTGTGCTTTAAATTCTTTTAGAATCTTTTCAGTTGAAGTCTAAATCTGAAAGCTAAATAGCCATACAGCTAGATGTTGGTTTACACTGTTAATCTCTGAAATATCTTCTAGCCTTTTATATTGGAGTGGGAAAGATTGTATTACCATTGTCTTCAACTTGTGAAATATATAGACTGCTCTTACATCAGAACTTTGTTACATTTAAAAGATGGGCACAACAATTGAATATCTTCCCATGATTTTGTTATGTGTTATTTTATTTTTTAAATTTTCTTGTGGATCTATTGTGACATATCACAAAAGTTTTGCAAAATTTATTATCTTATCATTTTGTTCCTTGCTATTTATCCAGTCTCAACCTAAATGCCATTTGCACATCCTAATTAGACATGTAGGTTAACTCTTTATGAGCTAATCAGAATTTTCAGATTTAGGAGATGTTGAAGCCACTAGAGGTTAGTCATAAAGAAACTTGTTTTAGAAATGGAGAATGTTGATATCATTCATGCATATACCCTCTAAGATGGCCTACACAACCATATTAGGTAACAGTTTTGCAAAGTCTTGGTGAATTAATTCAAGTGTCCCCTAGGAAGAGAATCTTTTTGCAGGAGGGAAACTAAGTGCTACTGAAAAATGATGAAGTAGGAGATGGTGCATCAATGATATGGATTTGATAAGGTGAACTATTCAGAGAGAGGGTTTTAGATATTGCATTAGCATTTTCATGTTTTAAAAAAAAAGAGATGAACATGAATTAAGACTTAAGAGTGGAACACATTTGGTCCTGGGTAGATTTTTTTCTGCTGAACTGGTGGAGTATAATGGTTAAATGCAAGAATTGCTGGGTATCTTATGAGGGAGCTTGACAGACCCCATAATTTAGCAATCTCAAATAATTGTATAGAGATGGAAAAAAAAGGAGATTATGAGCCATAAAACTTGGGGTAGAATGTAGGAGAAAAACTGCTGCTTTTTGTTTAACTGATTAAAAAATGAAATGGAGTTTGAAGAAAAAATTAATGGTCTCTTGAATAAGATGGCTGATAAAAGTAATGGAAAAGATTCTGGAAGTCAAATGACAGTAAGCTGAAAGAAGTCCTTGTGTGAAGCTCGGCAGTGAATGTAAATTTTGGAAAATATAAGTATGCTGGAGAGGTAGTTATGTATATGAAAAGATATACTCAGTTAATTTTTTCAAGTGTGTCTCTCGTTTCTTTTAATATGTGTACCATATCAAGATTTCTTCAGTTTAATGGCAAAATAATAGGAAGTTAATGTAGAAACCGTCATTGTTTGGAGGTGAGAAAAGTTTTTGGGGAATTTTTATTAAGCTTAGAAGAACAATATAAACATGGGATAGAATCTGGGCAACTTCAAGTCCTGTGGAAGTATCAATCATTCATTTTGAGCATAGAAATAGGAGACTGTAGATATTTGAAATTTGATACGTGATTTAAGATTTTATGCTTGCATTGGATTATGTGTGGTTTATCCATGAAAGCTACTGCTTGGATTTTCAAGTGAAGTTCCGTGGTGATTTCTTGAAGCTTTTAAAGGTGAACCTCATCAAGTTTTTCCTGCTCCATCCGTTCATTCCCAGAGTACTTAGATGGTGTTGAATGATTGGCTTCATAAGGAACAGCTAATACAAATTCTGAATATATATTTTTCGAAAAAATGAAAAAATGAAAAAACAGAGATATACATTTTTTTTTAAGAAACATGCAATCACAGCCAGGGAACAGCAGTTTGACGGTGAAATAAATCTGAGATAAAAAAATAATTTTGACTGAGCTGATTGTAGATTTACTTTAGCAAGAATGATATTTTCTGGAGGCATCTCTCTCTCTCTCTCTCTCTCTCTCTCTCTCTCTCTTTTGGTGATACATAATATAACTTCTCTTTACGAAGAGTCTTAACAATCATACATTATGGTGCATGTGTTCTTATAATTGACATTGGCTTCCCTTTATAAGCTGCTCTTTTATCTGTCCTTTTGCAGAAAAGTTTAGAGAAGAATGATGTTGGGGACCACTTTCCTGTACTTGCCATCTGCTTGGGTTTCGAACTTTTAACAATGATCATCAGTAAGGTGATCTATCCTTTTTCTTAAATCCATTTATGGGTGTGGTTCGGGGGTTCCACTAGTTCAGTCTTTATTTATTCATTAAGATGATATCTCCTCTTTCCCATCCCCTTCTTTCCTTCTTGAGAAATGTTATTCTATATTAAACATGCCACTATAGCTACTTTTTTATTCATCAAGTAAAATGTATAGACACACAAACAAATAAATCAGGACAACCAATCTGGTTTTGTTAGTTGGCACTTATTTTAATTTAAATACTGAAAAGAGGGAAATGATTGGATGTTTGCTGCTGGACTGATTTAAAGAATTCCTGTATGCATAGTTACATGTTCCCCTGTCATGAATGGGCTGACTCTTGATCATTTGTTATCCCTTGCCTGGGAATGACCTAATCTGTTCTTTAAAAATATTGCAGTGATAATATTTAACATGGAACGAAGGAGTTAAACTACTGGAAGCCAACCTTTTAGAGATCATAGTGAACTCAAAATTTCATCCATAAAGATTATATGCAATTGAATTGCACTTCCTTATCCTCAAATTTTTTATTTTATTTTATTTCATTTTTTCTGTGTTGATGTTAAACTAATCTATTTATTGTTAAATTACTGTAATTTGACTTAGTGTCGAAGTAATTTTGTTTCAGCTTTGGGATCTTTTACGTATTGAAGATAATTTTATAAAGCCTGGTTTTGTTTTGGTTTTTGGGAAGTGACATTCTTTTTTCTGATCATAGGACATAAAAATTCTTGAAGAATTTAGTGCAGCAGATCAAGCATCCACCCTCAATTTCATGAAAAACACAGATATTAGAGGAACAGTATTTCAGAGGTATAAATTTGTTTGTGTAATATTGTCACTTGACTTTGATGCAACCAGATTATGAATGCATTCAAATTTTTTGTGAATGTATGAGAATCGATATGCATGTGTTTCTCTTGCCTGCTGCTTCACTTCACTGTTAGTCACCTAATTGGAGAATAGAAAATTATTATATTCACAAACTAGGGCATTGCCCATAGATATACACATATGAGCACTGTCCATGACATCCCTCTTGAACTCATAGGGGATCATAAATTGATATT
The DNA here is from genome assembly GCF_004353265.1 of Vitis riparia. Taxonomy (NCBI): domain Eukaryota; kingdom Viridiplantae; phylum Streptophyta; class Magnoliopsida; order Vitales; family Vitaceae; genus Vitis; species Vitis riparia. Next base: position 1,421,462 of record NC_048449.1, read on the forward strand.
TTGTTGGTGAGAAGAAAAAAAAGTAAAAAGTGTTATATTCATTAAGAAGTTATCTAGGTGAAGTATCAAAAGAAGATGAGGTAATGAGAGAGACTTAACAGGATATTGGTAATACAACTTTTGCATTTCAGTTCTCCAGGAAATAAGAAGCTAATAAAGATTCAGAAGCCAGTAGCAGATTGCCACTTTAGTCACTAATTTAGCATTGCAATAGGCACAAATGAAACGACAAGAAAGTGATGATAATAGCAATTTATGAAACTTTCGTAATTGAAAAACTGTAATATGTATTATATATAAAAGAATGAATATAGAAACTCTAGATGTGATGAAGACAGGGGATGATGCAAAAGGCAATTTCGAATAGACCATACAGTTTGTATCTGTAATGTCAAAAATGACTAGTGATTTGCATGACACATAAGGTTTCACAGCAGGAGAAAGCAAGGTTGTTTGAACTTTTTACCAATTGAGTCTGGTCGCCCTATTATTGACCATAAGGGAATTCTTTATGGACTTAACATCCAATCTTCTACTGTATTATGTTACGCTATATTAGGCTCCCCCATGTGGCCTCAGAACCGGAAAGATGAAACACAGAATCAATGCAAGAGGCTTGGCTATTTCTGAGTAGATGGGAGCATTATGGAAAAATAATACTTTGGAGCTGGGGAGAAACACGGGTGTGCACAAGTGATCACTTATTGGATAACTTCGTTGACAGACTTGTGGAGACAAGATGCTACTGGTGGCTAAAGGATTAACAATATCTATGGCATTGTTACTCAAGATCAGCTCAAGAGGAGGGGCTGGTATTTAGCTAACAGATGCTCCTTATGTTGTGCTGAAGAGGAGACGATAAACCACATTCTTATTCATTGTTCTAAGGTGAAGGTTTTGTGGGATCTCGTGTTTTCTTTATTTGGTGTTAATTGGGTCCTTCCATTTATGGTTAGAGACACTCTTTTAGGTTGGTATGTTACCTTTAAGGACAAGAAGCATAGAAAGGTTTGGCGGGCAGCTCCTCTTTGCTTATTTTGGACGGTTTGGATGGAAAGAAATAGGATAGTTTTTATAATGAGGTTCTGTTGGTTCAAAGGTTGAAAATTCATTTATTTGTAATCTCTTTTCTTGGGCTAAATCTTCTATAGTTGTAGGCCCTTTAACTTTGTTTAATTTTGTGGACTGGTTAGGTTCTTGCTGAGGGCCGGTGAGTGCTTATCCCTTTTATTTTCCTGTTTTTAGGCGACGATTGTATACCCCCTGTATGCTCTGGGTCGCCTTTCAAGCACCCTTTATCTAATATTATCCTTGTGTGTTTATCTATCAAAAAAAATATCTATGGCATTGACTAATAGAGCCTTTTGCTTTAGATAAAACTTATCTGGAATTTGCTTTCTCTTGTTGTGAAACATAGTCTGCTCTTTTGGCAATGCAATGTGAAGAAGCTTTTTCTTCATCATGACCTAAATGAAGAAGTGAAATAGATATGAGTAAAATGACTCCAGCCTGAACATCATCCTTGGATAACGTGTAAATTGAAGAAAGCCCTATATAGTTTGGAGAACTCTCTTAGAGCCTGATTTTTGAGAGTTAACAAAGCAATGAAATATCATGGTTAAGGGGTTCATCCTATTGGTTTGCCAAGAAGACTACACCTATATTTGATCATGACTAAGCTGAACCAAGCCAAATACCCGTTGATATCAAGCATTACAGGGTAAAGTTGCCTTATTTATTGTCCTAAATTGATGGCACTGTGGTGGATGGTAATGGTAGGAAACATAAGGTGGACAGACTTATTTAGCCAGAGGATTTGAAATAAGTGAATTTGGAAGCCTAAACTTCTTACTTGGGATTGAATTGGCCAGGTTTGAAAAGTCTCTCTTAATCTTCAAATGAGGTGCACTATACACCTTAATCCATTGAAGCGGATTACAATATTTGGTTTCATGCTGGTTTATATCAATTGAACACAATCATAAATCAGGTGAGATGGTAAGAGTTCTTTCTAGATATCCATAGATAAAACTAGAAAAGTTTGTGGGAAAGCTTATCTACTTGTATTATTCTACTTAATATTATGCATGTGATATACTGGAAGATTCTGGGAAAACTTATCTATTTGGTTTATACTTCACTTGATATTTTACTTATGTTGTTAGTGGATTGCTCATGCTCATTGGTTTTTCCATCTTGAGGGAGTTTTGGGATTTGTTGGTATTTAAAGTCAACTATTGGGAAGGTTTTTTTGTTTGCTAAAATCGATGCCTTGATGGTGGAATACTATAGGTAATGGCTGGCCAAGTTAATAATATGACATCCCTGTATGATAGGGTTCTCCCCTTTTGGCACTTTACTATAGATCTTTTATTATTTATCAAAAGAAAAGTAATGATAGAGGGTCCATCTCAGGATAATGTACCTTTCTTCAAGGTGTTCTCTTGATTTTGGTAGGGTAGATTAACTCATTGGTTGATACATGAAATGCTGAAGCAGAATCTTAATAATGATAAAAGGTAGTGAACCGCTTTGTTTGAAGATCCTGTTGAGAGAGATTGGTGTTCATCCAGTGACCACATGAGGCGTCTTTGTGATAGTATAACTGAGATTACCATCACACATAACCCAGAACATCATTGTGGGATTTGAAATGTTCAAAACTTTCTAAAGGAGAAATTGAGTGTTGGCCAGATTTGCAAGCCTTATTTGTAGTCAATGAATCAATTTGATATTTTGACCAAGAGGTTTTTAATTATGAATTCTGATACCATTTGTGTGAACTTGGCATGAAACCAGATACCTAAGATTGTGTGTACCTGCTTGTGAGGAAGTCTTGGATGTTACTTTATGCTATAATGAAGTCACACTTTTATTTTTTCATTCAGAATATTGTGTATTTATATTTTCATATAAAGATCATTCCAAAGGAGCGTTACCCCGCTTGCATTCTTCTTTGTCTTTACTTTTTATTTTTTGCTTCAAAAGCCAGTTAATACTTTTGTAGATATGTCCTTAGGCATTCCTTTAGAATTTCATCCAATTGGAGAAGTTGTGAACTAGGGGCTTAATATTTGTTTACTTGTGCAGGTTTCCTCCAGATTTACTGAGAAAATTGAGTACTGATTGTCTTGTCATGCAAAACCATCATGTGAGTTATTATGACTTCTTTTCTTGCACTATTACAGTAACATAATTATAGTAACAGAAGTTATGTACTTTTTTTTTTTATCAATAGTAACAGAAGTTATATACTTACATTTCAGTTTTCTATCTAAGAAATTGGGTGGAGGTCCAAGCTCTATGTAGATCAGTTTAGAGAATCTGTCAAAAAATGTCTATGCTAGACCACCAGGGAATTTACCATCCTCCCTAGCTATAGTGACCTAACTGCTTAAACAACCAATTGGTTTTGGATGAAGGGAGACGATGTATTCTGGATTGTTTGTAATTTGAATATATTCTTTGTGAAGATGTTAGAAATCCAAACTCTATATATTGTGACTGTGTAGACCATATAGGGAACTACCGGTTTCTTCTTTTAGCATGACATGAATTTGTTTTAATGCTATCTTAATCTTAATGTGTTTACTTATACTTCTATACCCAAGACAAGCATCTGAAGTTGATTTCCCATTGCAACAGTATGGAATATCACCAGAAAGGTTCCAAGAGAATACTGATCTATCTAGTTTCTTTAAGATCTTAACTACTAGCACGGATGAAGATGATAAGGTACGGAACCAAACAAATTTCTACATTTTATTCATTCAAGAATGAAAGTTAATAATATTCAATTCTGCACCATATATTCTTTCTGCTGGAAAATTCTTATTTTTCTCATCCATCCATATCAGGTATATGTCTCCACAGCACAAGCCCGCAGCTATCCTGTGACTGCATTCCAATGGCATCCAGAGGTAGGTGTTGTTTGGCATTTGCTTTTTGCTGATTTTGTACCTGCTGCTGGTTTGCGAGATGAATGATCTGGCTTATTGAATGTACATCTTACCTTAATACATATTAGCCCTGAATTATTTTCCAAATATTACAGTGATGGTGAGAATGTGGTGGGAATTGTATTTAATATTTTAGCTTCAATTTGATTGGAAATGATATGAAAGAATGTGTCAATTCTTATGGGGTTTTAGTCTTTTTCTCGTATTGCTTGTTAGAAGATGAAGAGGAGCATAATATTGATGCTTTCTTTATTTGTCAACTGCTACCGTTATTCGATCACTGGGCCTGGTTTAATATCAGACCTACTATCTCATCATGAACTGATTGATCAAATCCAATGCAGAAAAATGCATTTGAATGGGGGTTGTCGAGGATTCCACACTCTGAAGATGCAGTTCAAGTGACGCAACATGTTGCCAACTTTTTTATCAGGTTGGGACTGGTTTCCTATTAAACACTTCTATTTATTAGTTGTGGCTTCAGACAAAATCATACACATGATCCCCATTTTCTAGGGGATCATTTTAGTTCAAACAATCTTTCTTCTTGTGTGAAATTTGGAATGCGAGATTGATCTGAAAATCAAATGGGCAAAACCTGAATCATGTTCTTGCCCCTTGGGCAGAATCAGAATTGTTTTGAATTTTTTCTCGCTTGTGGATGCAGTGAAGCTAGGAAATCTCTGAACAGGCCACCTGCTCGCAAAGTGCTTGACAACCTTATTTACAATTACAGTCCCACTTACTGTGGGAAGGCTGGGTAAGCTCGAAATTCCCAAGGTTATGTTTGGTTCTCAGAAAATTTGAGGGAAGATAGAAGAGAAAAATATTGAAGAAAAGAAGAAGTGAAGAGAAATAAATAATAGATTTAAAATCAATAAATTAATTATTACATGCATCTTTAAATTAATTTTACTTATTTTTTTCTCTTTTATGTAAAAGTTAAATAATTTAAAAACATATAAATTTTTAATTAATTTTAATTATGTTTGATTTGATTTGCTTTTCTTTCCTTTTTTTTTTTAACATTTTTTTTTTCTTTTTTTAGCATTTTTCAGGAACCAAAGATAACAATGGTTCCTGACTGCATTCTTATTAGGGTTTTAGCTATGAATTACTGACTCGATTTTCAACTGCAGGAAGGGATATGACGAGGTTTACATCTTCTCCTGAGGCATTTGTATCTGTAAGAAGTTAATTCTCACATTGTAAAAAGAAATCTATTGTGATGTAAGGACTGCTCTCATTAGTATTGAACTGAACTGGACGTTAATTGTTGCAATATTTTACTTGTTCCAGCGTCTGAAGCTGGGCTTTTAGTCTGTTTCTGTTAGATATTTGTTCTCTATGTTTGGCTGCTTAGTGAGTTGGAGAGAGGCTTGACCGTGTGTTAAAACTTGAAGGAATTAAAGAAATTTAAAATTAAAAAATAAATTTAAAGTTAATAAATTATTATTTTTATTTTATTTGAAAAATAAAATATATATTTTTTAAATGTATAAAATTTTAATTAATTTTTTTATATTTTTCATATTATAACTAAATATTATTAATCTTTTTTCCTCTCATAATATTTTTTGGGAATCAAATATAATTTTAATATTTGATATAAAATATATATATGATATCAGTTGGGAAAGGAGATTAAATTAATATTTAACAAAAATGGTCTTTTGAAATAAATGAATTTAGGAGAAAATTAGAAGAGGATATACTGATTACATCTCTTCGCATATTGGATGTTTGAAACAAAACACGTGCCACCAAATCGCACACGTGCCACATAAACCCCACAAAACCACCTAAACGCAGATAATGGCGGGAAAAGGATTTCCATTCCGGAGGGAAAATCTCTTCAACTTCTTCCTTCGCCGACGCGTCTCGCCGGAGATCTGACGCATATCGCTGGGGATTCTATACTTATCTCCGGAGAATAGATGGCCGATATCGAAACCCTAGGTATTCTCGAAGAGATCGAAGCCCTAGTCTCCGATAAGCTTCAAGTGGTAACAACAACAATCGCCTCTCCCTTAGAATTTATGTTCATCTGCTTTGTAGAATTTGTGTCGGATTTTTTCTGTTAATTTTCCAATTCTTGGTTCTGTTTTTGTTTATTTATTTATATATTTTTTCGAGTCCGTGTAATCAGTTCGGAGGGTTTGGTTTCTGCAATAAATTTTTGAGTTCGTAAGTGAATGTATACAGGTATTGGGAAAACAAAGGAGACTGGAGTGTTTGAGAAAAACCATTTTATTGATTTTTTTCAGGTTCCGATTGAAAAGAAACAAAGAGGGGATTGAATTAAATCAGAGGAACATGGATATTGATTCTGGTATTTAGGCTTATAGATTATGAATTGTAAAAAAATTTAGAGTGATTTCTTAGGGTTCTTCATCAGGTTGTGTTGAAAAAAATGCTAATGGACAAAAATCGTGAGGATAAGGCAGGAGTTCTTTTATTAAGAGGAGTTTCACTGTCTGTGGTTCGACAGGGCTAGGTTTGGATATTAGAAGAATAAGGAAAGGGAAATCCTGATAATTGATTTCGAAAGGAGATCATCCTTTGACCTAGTGATGGGGGAAAGCCTCTTAAATTATACTCACGGGAAGGATTGGAAGGAAAAGAATAAATAAACTTGAAGTGACTTAGTATCAGTTGGAATTAAATTCAGAGTAGTTAATTATTAGAATCATAATAGGAAAATTAGAATTAGAGTCCTAATAGGTTATTAGAATCCCAGTAGAATTTGAATTTTTTAGAGAAACCTATGAATAAGGCAAATTGAATTAAACTAAGATAGAGTGATTAAATAATATTAGTTCATTTTGCATGCGTTGCATTTTTCAATGGTGAAACTCCATTGATTTTCTTCTAGGTGAGATTTTTAGAAAGCCTTAATGAGATTTTGAAGTTTATGTCTCTCTTTCTTATCTTTCTTTCTCTTTATTTCTGTTTTACTCTTTCCTGTTGCCATGAAATTTTGTTCCTTGTTTCTCTCCTTAAACCCTAAGGTTATGTTTGGTTCCCAGAAAATACTAAGGAAAGAAAGAAAAAAATGCAAAGGAAAATTTTTTTCATGTTCGGTTGTCCTATGAAAAATATCAAAGAAAATCAAATATAATTAAAAACTTATGTATTTTTAAATTATTTAATATTTATATTGATAAGTTAAAATAAATAAAATGAGTTTGAAGTAACAAAAAAAATAATTTATCGACTTTTAATCTATTTTTTATTTTCTTTCCTTCTACTTTTCCTTTGTATTTTCTTTCCCTTGCATTTTCCCTCAAATTTTATGGGAACTAAACATAGCCTAAAAGATTGAAACCCTAGCCCACCCATTTGATTGTTGACAACCATTCTAAGTTTGTCCTACATCGCTAAGCTTTTAGCATTTATAAGATCTATGCAGATAGACATTGTATTATTTAATTGTGTTGAGGGTTGCATGTATTTCATGTTTGTTAGTCTATATCAGTGGCATACCTTAATTTGAGGTCTGTAATGGAATTTGGGTTCAATTGGATCACATGTCTTTTGATAAGCAGTGTTTAGAAATTGAGAAACTGTTTATGAAATCCCTCTTTATAGAACCTTTCTATGATTAAATCAATACTAGACTCTACATACTTTTGGATCTTAGGTTGTTTCTGTATTTAAATTAGAAACTGATATTTTGTTTTCTGACAATTTCTAGTGGTATAGCTTTCGATTTAGAGAATAAAGAGCACTAAATCATGATGAAATTGTGTGCTTCAGAAAGTTGCTATGGAGATATGACTTAAATGGAGTTGTTTTATTCGACTGCAGTTGTTGTGTTGTTTTGATTCTCTTGTAATGGTACTATAGCATTATAATTGGTTTGGTAATGCTTCTTGTCTTTTTCCCCTCATGTCAAAGTGGTTTTCTTTTTGTGCTCTACGCCTGCATCATGGAATTTCAATAAGTGTTTTTCTTTACTAATTAGACTTACAAAAGGATGTTAAGTGGAGTTTGGAAGATGACAATTGGATAATAATTTTTTTGATGTGTACTTGGGTTGTGCTCCCTCTTTTTGTTAGGCACCTCTTAATTTGTTCTGTTTGTTTGCCAAGGAAAAGAAGTTGGAAAATGTTTTTTCCCCACTATCAAGACATTGAATTTATGTTCAATGTGGACTCAACAAATTTAGTTTTCATTTATTTTCTTCTATGTATGTAAAAATGAGGAGGATCAGTTTCTTTAAAAAAAAAATTCTCACTGCTGCCCATCATTTTAGTTGCATATATTTTTTTACCATTGTGAAATTAGGGCTGCAACTTGAATATAAACTCAAGCCAACCAACCAATTGAGAAGCTTGGATTGAAGTTTTTCAACTTAGAGATAGGCTTAAGTTGAGGTGTCAGGTAATCTGGCCAATTCTAATCCATACATAGCATTTTATGTGCAATTTGCAATATTGTTATGTTTATGTAATGTCTTTTTAAAATAAACTCCGCAGAAATTTAACGTTAAATGTACTTTCCCTCCATAAGAACCATATAATATAACATTTTTATCGATTATGATCAACAGTGAGGGGTCTTTGTGCTATCCCTTTTTTGATCCTTTTATGTAACTCTTGGGATAACATTCACATGGTGCTACCATGTGTGCCATTGTGTTGCTCTTCGTACTATCCCATTTTGGATCCTTCCTTGCAAATTTTTGTGAGATTTTATTATCCATTACAGTTAGAGGTTGATGCTTTTCATAGACTTGGTGACACCAAACGTTGCATACCTGTTTACATTATCTGCCCTTTCAACTGATGCCCTCATGTGTTGGAGCCAGATATGTCTTCTTGTGCAGCGGTATTCTGATTTGAATTGTGTTAGTAACTTTTCATGTTTGCTTCTCAGGTTTCCTACAAGTGGCTGAGTCGTAGTTTTTTGGTGACATCAAATGTGGCAAAAAGGTAAGAGTGGGCATATCAAGAATGGACTTGTAGTTATTATTACTATTTTTTCCTCATACAAAAATAGTTGCTCTTGTTGTGTTTAGGTTGCTTCATGAGTTTGTTGAAAAACATGGAGGTGGGTTGGAAGTAGTATATACTTTGTCTGGCTGGTTGAAGAATGATCCTCCAGTTTACCATATAAGGCTTGTTTCTGAACCTAAACTTGCAGGTTAGATTTTCTATTGAAATGTCATATATTTCCAGAATGCTAAATTTTTTCTCCAACTTGAAGATTAGGTTTTTTAAGTACACAAATCCTTTCTGCTGTTCTCACTCTATTCAGAGCCATATCTTTTATTGAACTGTTGGACTTTATTGCTCTTCTTGATATCCCAAATCATGCCACTTTTTCTTATAAAAAAAGTTTCTTTCTTTAAGTTCAGATTCCATTGTTATTTTCCTTGGTATGACTTCTTTTTGTCTATTGTATTTGCATTTATTTGATATAAATTTAGGCTTCTTGACACATATTTTGGGTTTCAGCATGAAGGGAACGTTGCAATCATACAACTACTTTTCTGTGACAAGTCCTAGCATGAGTATGAGTTCCCTGCATCTTCATGGGAATTGGTGCTTCAACAGGCTCTAAGAACTACCAAAATTCAAAGATTTTGCATTATGGCATTCCCATTAACGCCCTCTTTCCCTTTTCTCAAAACTTTCTTTCTCCTTCCTTGATTTCATTTTGCATAATGGTATTTGAGTTCTTATGTTTTTTATCCAAGAAACTAACTATTTTCTATCATTCAAGAAACATAACTTTTTCTGTAGATTCCTTGCCCTGTTATTTTGTTTGCACTAGGCATCGATTTTATTTTGACTTGCCAAATGAATTGTTACTTTTAGGAGTTTCCTTCTTGACATAGGATAACCGTAGAATGATTGTCTACAGTTAAATAGGTGGTTAGGGTATAATTTTTTAGGGTTTAAGGAGAGAAATGAGGAACAAAAATTTATGGCATTGGAGAAAAGTAAAATAAAATATAAGGAAAGAAAGATAAAGATGTAAAATCTTAGAATCTCACTAAGGCCTTCTAGGAATCTCTCTTGGAAGAAAATCAATGGAATCTCACCATTGAGAATTGCAAGGTATACAAAGAAAAACTTAATATTATTGATCATCACTATTTAATTATAAAAACTTCTTGCGATAAAGTTTCTAATAAAGAAGACTTCTAGATTTTAAGGACTCAAAATAGAAACTTTAGAATAAAAATTTTATTTTAGAAAATAAAAAGTTGAGTTTCTTTTAAAGAGAATTCAAAAACTTTCCAAATTCTAAATAAAACTCAAATACCAATTACTAACTAGTCATGACGCCTTCAAAACTACAAAATTATCTAAATGCCCTTAATTAAGCAATTTAAGACATTTTTATTCCTTCATTCCTTTCTTGAGTAGATCTTGGATCAATTCCCTCCAACTTGGGAAAAAACTCCACCTCAAGTTTTAGTGATTTTCCATGGTCAATGAAAATCCCAAGCGATGTCTTCCACCTTTTCTTTCTCTGTTGACCTACATGAATGAATTGATAGCGTAGAACAAAGAACTCTTCATTAGAACCTTATAAATTCATTATTAGATACAACCATCAATTGAGATCTTCTAAGCGTTCTTCAAGTTCATTTTTTGCTAATGTTTTAAAGGATTTCAAAATCTCTTTAACTAAAACATGATTTTAGAACTTGGAAATTAATCTTTTCAAAGCATTACAATAAAGCCTTCCATTAAAAAGAAAATATTATAGAAGTAGTCCTTTCGGTGTTCTTTTTCACAACATTGTAGGATTCTAGAATTTTCAAATTGCTTGTAACAATTTCTTGCCTTGGAAATTCAAGCATTGAACTTCCTCCTCCTTGGACAAACCCTAAATGACCATGAATATGCGTATAAACTATGTGTATATACTCTTCAATATTAGCACATGTCAAGACTTGCACAAATTTGCTTGGTGCATTGGTTAATCCAAAGATCATGACTAATCATTCATATAACTCATCCTGTTTAGGAGTTAATAAGCATGGAACTCTAAAAAGGCTCCACCTTGCTTGAATAAAGTCTTCCATAGACAATTTATTAACTTGCCAATTCACAAGGTTTGAATGATAAGTTATTTGTTTCGCATTACCAATTCATTGATGTACATCAATAGAGAAAGAATGGAAGAAGGATGGCAGATATTGCTCAGGATTTCCATTGACTGTGGAAAGGCATTAAAACTCAAGGTCGAATTTTATTTCCAAGTTTAGGGGAATTGATGAAGATGAACCTCTATGATCTACTCAATAAAAGACCAAAAGTATCTTAAATTACTTAATTAAGGTACTTAGGTAATTTTAAGTGTCGTAATTAGTTAGTATTTGAGTTTTATTTAGAATTTGAGAAGTTTTTGAATTCTCTTTTAAAAGAAGCTCTAAATTTCCTAAAATAAAATTTTATTCTAAAGTTTTTATATTTAGTTCTTAGAATCTAGAAGTTTTCTTTATTAGAAATTTTATTACAAGAAGTTTCTATAAAGTAAGTTTTTAATTTTAAAAAGGAATTTTCTAATTTTTTCAGAAGATTTGATAGTTTTAGGAAAGGAATAAGAGTTCAAATTAGTTACTTCATAAGTTAAGTTTACTTTTTCATGGTTTTATTGAAATTCTAGTATTTTCTAAAGCCTAAAAATAAGGCTAATTGATGTCAAATGAGATTAAGTAGTGATGATCAATATTATTAAGTTTTTCTTTACATACCTTGTAATTCTTAATGGTGAGATTTCATTGATTTTCTTTTAAGTGATATTCCTAGAAGGCCCTAGTGAGATTATAAGGTTTTACATCTTCTTTAATTTTTTTCCTTATATTTTATTTTACCTTTTTCTGCCACCATAAATTATTATTCTTCATTCCTCTCCTTAAATCCTAAAAGATCGAAACCCTAACCCCACCTCTTTGATTGTAGACAACCATTCTATGGTTGTCTTACAAATTATTTTGGTATCAGTTCCATCACGTCTTGCATACTAGATTTTTATCGACAACTTCTTTCTCCTTACTTGTAACTTCGAATTGTTTCTTAATGGGAGTATTTGACAGTTATTTTGGTTTAAAGACTATTGAGTTCTCCACCTATTGGTTAGATTGTGGAATTTCCTTCATTGGATGAAGAATCTTCCCATGTCCATGCATAAGTATATAAATATTCTTATAGCCATCGTGTTGTACTCTTTCATTGAAAAGCCATGGTCTTCCAAGCACAATACAGGAAAATGATGATACATTCCTTTATAAAAGGTTGCATTCCGGAGTTGATGGAAATGCATAGGGTACAAGCTGTTTATTCCTTAAATCATTTCTAGTTTTCTATGCTTATCATCATTGTTTTGGTTGGTGGTAACATATTAATTAATTAACTTGCATTAGGTTAGGAAGTTGGGGTTTTATGGGCCACTGTGCATCTCTATTTTTTTTAGTCATGCTAGCATTTCTTCTGTTTTTTGGAAGGACCACCTATCTATATTTGAAATTTATTGTTTTATTTAGTACAAGTATAATTTCTTATAAAAAAAAGGGAACATGTTAATTAGTTGACAGATATCAAATCCTTGCACCTTCCTCAAAACTGAGATGTTTTTGCTTACTTTTTTCTAAAAATAAAGCTATAAGCTAGATTGAGGTAAATTGTCTTATATTATTGAAGTGCTTGTTCTTGTTTATTTCTGTACTGTCACTTGACATATGGTTATTTTGTTGCCACCCGAAGGAAGAGGAATTAATATGGGACTATCTTATCCTCGCTTTAATGCAGAAGCAAAACAGGAATTTGATGGCCATTGCTCGGTTCAGGTTTATAGTGTGCAAGCTTGCATTCCAAAGGATCCAGCTGCACTTTGGAATGCTGAATTTGTGCAAGCAGAAGAGCTTTTTAAGCAGCCCTTCGCAGTTGATAATTGCTTGAGAGATAACAGGTAAGATAGTTTCTGTATTTTGGTTCCTTCTATTATTTCAGGTCAGGCGTACTTATCCTCACATAAGTTATAACTGAGAAAATTGAAAGGTTAATACAGCCTTTAGGTCTTCCAGGGAGTAAAATTTTTATTTTTTGTAGGCTGTTGAATTTCCAGTAATTCTATTTCTTGAACAGATTTTTTTATAAATTGTTAAAGAAATTTACGATTGCTTGCCTTGTTATGAAGCACTTTCTACTTGCTACTTCAAAGTTTGATAGAAATCTCTATTGCCTTCTTTTCCATGTAATATTGAGTGAGATGTCATTACCAAAATGCTGATGTCTTTTAAATCTTGCTGCCTGGCACTGCCCCATCATTATGAGTGGTAAAATTGTTACTAATGAAGGGGAGCTGATAAAGATATTTTTTCATATCACAAGGAGTCAGTGGTTATCTGGTAAAAAATCCTGCTGCTGTTTAGAGCTTAGGTAGTTACTGTAGTTGTTAAACTTGGTCACCATGGTTATCAAACTAACAGGCAGCTCATTTTTTTTTCCTTGTTTTCTTTGAGTAAAGAGGTATTTTTAAGTGGCATACCAAATTGTTATTTTACCTATACGTAGAAGTGAAGTGCCATCGTCCTGTCACATCCAAGAGTATCAGGAAATTTATGATGTCAAAGTTAGGATAGTTGCACATTAATAGTTCCTACATGTTCGTGTAGATAACTTATTTCCTTCCTAGATGTTCCTGCACATAAAAAAGATAAAACTAATAATGATAATGTGACATGTCATGAAGGCATATGAACTTGTGAATAAACTTATCTGGGTCAATATTAAAATTGATGTACATTGTATGAAGTATTCATGAATCAAATTATGGCTCCTCTAGTGATGCACATAGCTTTGTTTGTTCAGGTTCTGTGGAATTTCCAATTCTTTTGTCAAGCGCATTGCTGAGGGAGCACCTGTCAGCAATGTGGCTTCACAGCCCAAAACTACAGGATTGCCGGGTCCATCCAAAAGCATTTCTGCACCTCAAACCATAGCTGTTCAACAGCCTCAGGAAAGAAAAGTACAGCAATCAAGCCCAAAAGTCAGTTTGCAGTCTCCCAGTGTGGTAACAGATGTCAAAGATGAAAGTAATGGCACCAGAGCTCATGATCAAGCTAGCAAGCCTCCTGCAGATAAAGGAAAAGCTCCTCCACCGCCTGCTAATAAAAAGAAAGGCCAGAATGATAAAAGTTCTGGAACTGAAGGCTCATTGGCAAATATGTGGGGGCGTGCATCTGTAAAGTCAAAGCCCAGTTGTGCCCCAGTGGATGTTGGTAAATTCATTGCAAATCCAATTCCTTGGTTTCCTTTTGCTTTTGTCATTTGTGATTAAAGAAAACTGAAACATTCTCTTCTTTGACTATCATGAAAAACTTGTATTTTGAATTCTTTTCTGTCATGCATTTTAGTAAAACAAATTTCTGTTCTACTATCTTTTGTTCTTTGCTGAAATTTTTTACCTTTTACTGTCTTTAGTTAGCGCAGAAGCTCAAATTTGTGCTCGTGAAGCTGTAGAAGGTGCGAGCAGTGATGAAGATGGTCAAGATGCCAATTTTAAGAGAGCCTCCAATGGTGATGGTGGTAGAAAGAGGAGAGTTGTTTTTGATTTCTCAGATGAAGAAGAGGAGTTTGAAGATGCAGTCAATTTGGCATCACCAGATCCTCCAAAAGGGAAATCATGTATAGTTTCAAAACAAAGTCCTAAACCTTTGGTTCCTGACAAAATCAATTTGAATTTTGACCAGCAAAAACAAGATAAACCAAAGGTCAAGGAAGAGAAATCATCTAATAGAGAATCTAACCTATCACCAAGGGAAGATTCTTCAGTTCTCAGCAAAGGCAAGAACAATGGGATTTCCTCTTCAGACAAGATTGCAGGTGGAGTTCCTGAAATTGATGTAAATAAGAAGGATAAAGTGACAGATGCTGCTCCGAATTCTCCTAAAAGAAGGAAAGTGATGAAAACACGGATAGATGAGCGTGGGAGAGAAGGTAAAATCATGCTCAGCCAAATATCCCTCTATTCTCAGGAGGCTTGTTTATGTTCTTGGTGGTTCTTTTAATTAAAAGGGTATGGTATTTTAATTGATATCGTTTGATAAATCTTAAATTTTGTCGGTTACTCATCCTAGTACTGCTTCTAATAGACACCCATATTTTAGAAATTTTCTCTGGATGATTCCCTAATATTATGGTAGTGCTTTTAACTTCTTCATGATTTAAACTAATTAAGAATTTTATAAAAATTTATACTCCTTTAGGTGCTTCCAGGACATGGCCTTTGTATGTATGTGTTTATGTGCCTTGAGAGCCTCAAATAAAATATCTTCTGTCTATTCTTTTTATAGGATATGCTGTGTTAAAACTGACTTTGTCAATGGAAAAGAGAACAGTGTTCTTGGACATGCTGTGTTAAAACCAACCAGTCTATCCTATTTACCCTAACCTCAATGTTATTCTCTTGTTTTCTGATCAGTATATCCTCTTCATTTTTGTTTTTTTATTTAATGTTTTTATTATTTTGCTCTAGTAACCGAGGTAGTCTGGGAGGGTGAGGCAGAGACGAAGAAAGCTGACAGCAATGAGACAAAGAAATCTGAAAATAGTATAGTCACCAATGCGGCTAACAGGTTAGACTCATTTTCCTAAATTTTATAATTATTTCTTAGTTTCTGATCTTACTCTAGTCAGAAACACAGTCACCGTGTATAAATTGGTGAAAGCTTCAGCTAATGCCTAATGGCAGACCTCTTACCACTGGTTTATGAATTCAGGCCCCCTCCTGCTAAGAAATCGCCAGCAGTGGGAAACACCGCCCCTTCTAATGCAACAGGCAAAGCAGGAAGCAAGAAAGCAGGAAATTCGAAAGATCCTAAGCAGGGAAATATCATGTCATTCTTCAAGAGGGTTTGAGGGGAAAATCTTTGGAACTCAGGCAAGTACCCACTGTCAAAGGAGGCTCCTCTGCATCTTACTGAATCTGAAGTTTCTTAAAATACTAGTTGCTCTTGTAATTTAGGGTTCTGCTTAGTTTCTTCCATTTTTGTTTTTTTTTTTTTTTTGCTTTTTTCTTTTATATTTGTTATCTTCGTCATAGTTGGTCTCCATCCTGGTTGGTATTTAAAGCTTGTTAATGGTCTTAGTAATTGTATTTGCCCTTGTTTTTCATGCCATTGATTTGAACGGAACTGACCACATCTATACGTTCGGAGAGCTTTCTGTGTTCTAAAAGCAGTGTTTTGAACTCCAAAAGCAAATTTTGAAGGATTTGTAAACAATGGTTTGCTCGACAACTCTTTAAAAACAGTGGTCTGTTCTAAAAGAGAAGAAAAAGGTTTTCCGACTAGAAAAATATTTTTGGTAAAATTTAGATTTGATGAGAATCGGGTCATTTCTTAGGTGTTTATATGCAGAATGCTTCTATAAACATTTGAAAATATTTTAGAGAAGGAGAATTGTAATTATTTTTTGAAGAATCGTTGATTTTACAGAGGTATGTTTTAAAACTTTGATAAGCGGGTCCTAATGTTTTGTTTGGGAAGTGGTCTTGAAAATAGGTTTTTAATTCAAAAAACACATTTGACAACCTTTAAGAATTTAATTTGGAAAATAGATTGTTATTTACAATAAATTTGCCGTGTTCTTAGTTGTCTTTAAATAACTATTCTAAAAAAACGCTCCAATTAGGCGTAAAAATTCCCAAATGTGGCCTACTCCAGTTATAACGGATTTTTTAAGCAAAAAAAAATAAAATCGGAAATTGCATTCAGAAAAGCACTTTTAAACATGACCACTAGATCGATAACCATATTCTTTTGGCGATTTTAATATAATCTATTATTTATCAAAAATAATAATAAGAAGAAGAAAAGGCCAACAACAATCCCAATGGACATTGGCAAAGCGCATGATTTCTCATTCTTTGAAAGATTTGTAGAGGCTGGATCGCAAAAAGTCATTCTTTCATTTTAGCCTCTTTAGACCATCATCCCTCTTTGAAAAGATGAAGGGATCATTACCAGTTTCTGTTATAGATGCTGCTGCAAATACCATAAAATTTTGAATTGTACTACCTTTGTTCCTCTTGTATTGAACCACAGTTTTGCTACAATCTAAGGTTTGGAGTTCGCAGTGAATGGATAGATGCTATGACGACCGAAGACGCAGACCACATATCACACAAACTATATAGATGGATGACATACCTAGAAACTCCAACTTGAGACTCGAACGTAAGACCTGTAGCCAATTAGAGCTTTGTTTTTAGAATTAATTGATTAAAAGGTATAAAATGATTGATAATTTATAAATTCATTCCCTCATGTTTGAGCTTGAAAAGCAACTCATTTTTCATATATAAATATACTTCATTATTCTGATTATTTACAACTAAGTTTTAAAAGAGAATGCTATTTTTGTGAGCACGAAAAAAGTGTGGAGGTTTAAATTTACAAATTGAAAATCAAATGACCCTTTTTTTTTTACCGTATTGGACTTGAATATGAAACTTCCCACAAACCTACCCAACCCTTTATCATTCGAGTCATACCTCAAGGGCCTAATCAATTAAAGCTTTAGAACCATTAGAGACTCGAACCCAAGACTTCCAGTCATAGAGCTTTAGAACCATTATAAACTACCAACATGACTAAAAAGTTTCTAACTGTTACGTAAATCCACAATGTAAGGCAGGGTAACAAGAAATATATACATCTCAAAATTAACTATGTACTTGGTTTTTGTAGTTTGTAAATTGCTTAGTATGTTTATAGTCTGTGAAGATAGTAGTATGATTTGTGGAGCAACAGATATTTCTACTTTTTGATCAACAACTGTATATCTTGAAAGGATTGCTCGTTCTTTTCTGTATTTGTCATAAACTGAAAGGTATATATTTGGTTTCTGACAAATAAAATGAACGTTGAACTTGGTAGAGTAAGATTTGCAGGCCAAATAAGTCCATTTTCTAACCTGAAGACCAATAGCTTAACTCAACTATGCTGCATGTCACCACAATATTCATGGTAAATTATGAGGATAATAATTCATTCAAGTTTAAACCCGAAAAACCAAAAAAAAAGAAAGAAAAAAATTCGATACAATTAAAACACTGGCCTCACTTCCATTTCTATTTGGGTTTCCCAATCATTTTAGGGCTTATACCATTGTGGGAATGCCAGCACTTCATTTACATTTCCACCAAAGCTTAATAGCTGTAGAAGTTCTTCTCAATTGCCCTTTTCATGGGAGCACAAATGATCACTTGAAAGCGAAACTCGGGTTATTAAAGGACTGAGTTCAGAAAATAAAAACAACTAATAACACCACCTATTACTAGACCACCAAGAAGCAAATCAAAGAACAAATAACTCTTGAAAAAAAAAACTAAGATGTTTCAGAAGAACCACCAAATAGTTTTTGCTTTCTGGTTTGTTATGAAAATCCAGCAACATAAGACAAGTCAGAGGAGATCCAGATGGAATGGCATCAAAGGGAACCCTACCTTATGATTGATTTGGAGGAGAATGAGAGAATTGATGTACAAGATTTACATTCAATCTTGTGCATGGGATGGTGCTGTTTACCCTCTCGGTTTTCAACCGTCTCGAATCAAGTTGGTTGGCTCACTCAAAACATAATGGGGTAGTTCATATTTTGCACCTGCAGCAAGGTTTTGTATGGCATTGTTGATGGAGTTTTAGGGCAGAGAGAAATGAAAATAGAGTACTTTTATATTGAAAAACTACGGGAAATACTTGCCACAGAAACAGGAAGGAATGCAAATGGATAGGTACCTCTTTCATCATAGCAAATTGTCAAATCGGCACTTTGAACAATGACCCTGCGCTGTCCACAATTGCTTGTGCAAGGGTTAGATCAGCTTCAGCAGCAGCTCGAAGTGCATCCCAGATCTCTAGAGTTGAGGAAAATGATATTAATATTTTTGATCTTGTAATACTAACAAGAGACAATGACAAGATAAAATCAAGTTCTCCAGTTAAAGAAGTAGCAAGTGACATAGTAATATAAGCATGATTCAGCTAAACCAACATGAATATGTGAAACCCCTCATGAAAGGTATGTCAAGCATATTTCTGGGAAAGTAATCTACTTTTAATGAAAATTAGTCTCACTAGATCTAAAATGAGGCTTAGATTCACACACAAAATTATGTGTGAGAAGATCACACAACAGGATGGCTATTGAAGCCGAGCTCTTAGAACTTCAGGAGGGCTGGTCCTAGCATTTAGATGTGAGCATTAGAAGCCTTCAAATTGAAGGGGATCTTGGCGGTTATTTTCTTTCTTCTGGGAAGGAAGGTCCTTGGACGCTCTCCCACTAGCTGAGGAGGATAGTCCTTGAAGGAGATTTTCTTCCACATGAGGAATTTGTGGTTTTATTCACTCTGGTTCAGTTTTCAGCCTATGAGCTTAGTTTGTCTTTGTAGATGGTTCGTCTGTGTCTTATCAATACAATTTCTTGTTTCTTATCAAAAGAAGATAAAAAGAAAAATTACAATGACATCGCCTCTGTCTATAAAAGGAATGGAGATGATTCCATCTCTTTCTAAACTAGAGTGCAGACAAGGACTCCAAAAATATGAGAAAACAAAGAAGTGGGAAGCAAAAAGTGTTGACAAGAAAGAGAATAGCACACACAAGAACACATAAGAAAATGTGCTAAAGCCTGAAGAAGCATATAAGCAAGAGTCATGTGAGCTAATAGGTCCTAAGGAATACCTCTACACTTTATGTAATTTTAGAATTTTTTTATAAGCTCGATTCCAGAAGATTAGAAACCAAGCTTCCCAATAATAAAACAAGAAATAACACTGGAAGCAAAATCCTGAGACTGTGAAAGAACAATTGCAAAATTTTAGGAAACAAAAAACTTAAACCAAGGGACTGAACAATATAAAACATTCAGCATCTTACTCTAACACAGTTTAGAATGAATTTTCTTTCTTGAAGTGAACCAGCTTGGAGCTTGGTGCTGCTATTGCCCATTGTTGGTTAAAAGTACAAATAGCCACCTAATCTGTCTTAAATGGGTTACCATTTAAAATTATGAACATTGACTAGAGAAGTCATAAATATGTTTTAGATATTAAAAATGGGAAATATCTGTGCGTGTGCGTGTGGAAAAAAAAAACCCTAATCAAAACAGATAACGGAGGTTACCACACATGAGAGAGCAAATCAGGACCAGAACTTTGCTTCTTTTGTATTGGTAGGTAATATTTTTTACCATACATCACCCTACAAGGCTCATTAACCATTCACTCTTAAGGGTATGCATTAAGCAAAAATATCATTTCCTGATTCATAAAAAATCCAACCCCAAAAAAACAAGAAACAAAAGGAAGAAAATTACAGGATTAATTCAAGGAAAAGAAAAAAATCCTTGCCTCTTGCAAGTTAAATGAACAATGAGCAATCACAAAAGGAAAAAACATCAAAAAGTAATCAAAGTTAAGTAAACAATCAATAGAAGTCAACCTACAATTTAATTTAGAAAGCAATCAATGTCAAGGGAAAATTACAGGATAAATTCAAGAGAATCTCCACCATGTCAAAATAATAGGATATAGTGTTTTATCAATTGATTGTACTACAGTCCACGTCAAGAAAATTGCTCTTGTTTAGAAGTAAGATTATCATTACTCTTTTTTTTGATAGGAAGATTATCATTACTCTTGCAATTCAATCATCAATATAACTGCACTTTAACATGTGGAGTCAATCACAAAAACTCTGGTGAACCCTCCTCCAGTTGGCCCCTCAAGGTGATAAAAGCAATCACAAAAGATTTGAGCCTGGTTTATTGAGCTCAATCCACAGATTCTGTAGGGGTTTCTCCTTTACAACTAATTATGCTACATGAAAGTAGTTTCCTGATGTTGAATCTGTAATATTGAGGAGAAAAATCCATGCATGAATCATGACATGGCGATTTTACGGGATTTGTTCAACAGTGTTGACCTTGAAGTGGTTTACACATAAATCAGCACCGATTTGTTTGAATCACTTTTGCCTAAAAATGAGAAAGTTGCTTCATCTTTTTCAACAAAGATTGTTTATCTTTGTTTTCACATACATAAATATGATGGAAATATCTTCATGCTCAAATTTATGCTAGGTATGCCAAAAATCAATGAACACCCAATACATTTTGGTGCCAATCATTAGTCATTACACATTCCTAGGGACACTACCTTTCTGGCCACCATAGTGAGGAGCCGTGTCCCAAAATTCATCACGCATCTGCATGAGCTGAGTTTTTGTAAGCGGTTGAGGATTCTTCCAAGGCTTTGGCTTCCGTATCTTCTTTACAGTCCCTGTGATAATCAATAAATAGCAACTGTTATATTAGCAAATCATCAGGATTATATAACTTAAATATATCAGTATATTAGTCAGGATTGTCAATCTGATAGTACTGCTCATCTAGCGATCTCTGAAATTTCAGGTAAAACAAGGGCACTAGGTATTTGATAGCATAGGTTCCATAGGATCTCATGTCGCGTAATGACTAAATGATGAAAAGAATATTTTTGCAAATCATCAGGATTATATAACTTAAATATATCAGTATATTAGTCAGGATTGTCAATCTGATAGTACTGCTTGTCTAGTGATCAAAGAAATTTCAGGTAAAACAAGGGCACTAGGTATTTGATAGCATAGGTTCCATAGGATCTAATGTCATGTGATGACTAAATGATGAAAAGAATATTTTTTAGATAGGTACACATCTATTTTAACCTTGGATCAAACTGAAATCTCCCATATCCCCATCCCAGCACCTCCCACCTAAACTAGGCACTGGGGGCTGGACCATGAATAGAATATAATGGAAAGGAATCTTGTCTTACACTGCCCCTTTTTTCCTCAACACTTTTGCAATCCTGGGTATTCATTGATTGTTATTTCATGGAAGGAAATAAATAGTCTGCATAACATGAAAAGAACCACCAATTTTTCTACAGAAGATAAGGGAAATCCCATGTTGATGGTTGAAACCCAATTTATAAGAAGAATTTATTTTATCAAAATTTTTAAACAGTAAGAAAAGTTTCACAATTTACAAAAATGGTGCACATGAGTCCTTGCTCAGGTGGCAAGAGTTTAGGGCGGGGATGGGGAGACTCCATTTGTTTGATTTCATATAACAAAAATTAACGAAAAAAGGAGCTACCTAAAATTTACGAAAATGGAGTGCAAAAAATCACAGGGTTAAAACTCCATCTTATAGCACTCTCCCACCCATGAATGAAGGGTTACATGTTTGAGTTCTGGACATGCCTGATGGACTGTCCTTGAGGAATGTTCAAGTATCATGGTTTTCTGCGGTTAAACAATTGGGAACATTCTATGGTGGACTATTCCTTTTCCAAGCTAACATGTCAGATTTTGGCCCACCGAACAATACTGAAAAAGAAAAAAACATAAAGAACTAAATACTAAATTTACAATTTGTTTGCCAAAATAAACTGGTCTTAGATACAGAATCTTGACATTGATCAACCTGGAAACAATTAATCAAAAGACATCTAAACTACAGCAGACTAAATCCCACATCCACAGTTCTATGAGCATAATGGATTCATTCATTTGATTGCTTTTGATTTGCGAACTCACAGCCCTTTTCTTTCCCGCTCAGATCTTTAGCCACTAAATTTACAGCCAAATTTGGACAACCGAGATTTTTAAAAAAAATTAATTACTAAGTCTAACTTTCAAGCAATTGTGTCATTCACTCGATGCTGGAGTTCATCAATCCAATCAAAATTTTCATCATTCTAAAAATCAGAATCTTGAAATAGCAAAGTTGCTAAGCAAATTCATAAAACAGAATGACAATCGAATCAAGAAAATCAAAACCTAATCCCCTGTCTGCTTGCTGATAACAACAGAAAATCAGCCACCGCGTTTCCTCGAAAACCAAAAAAAAAAACGAATTATTCTTCAAAGTTTTCCTATTATTTTTCTTTCCTTTTCCATTCTTTTCTCAGAAACCAAACGAAAAAAATCGAAAGAGAGAGCGCGAGGCCAATGATAAACCTCACCATCTCCTTTGGTCTGTGACGATCCAGCACAACCCATTCTGGTTCCTCTACGCAATCGAAGTAACGGACATTGAAGCTCCCGTGAAGGTTTTTAGAGACTCCGGCGAGGGTTCCGGCCAGTTCCCGGAGGTCAAAAGCGGTATGGTCAGCAGTGGATGTTGGCTTTCATCTTCTCTGTTCCGCGTTTTGAGTCTTCTTATTTCGGTTCACCCAATCATTTTCCGCCACGTCAGAACTAAAAAAGTTTCGCTACAACCTATTACGGTACTACCTACTATTCTCATTATCCATTAGATTTATTTCTTAAAAATAATTTCCAGTTTAAGTATTTTGTTTTATTTTCCTTTTTTTCCAATTAATTTAATAATATATAAAAAAATTTAAAATATGTAATTAAGTGAAAAATAATAATTAAAAAAAAAACATAAAAAATAATAAATTCACTCTAGCCTATACCACTTGAATAATAGAAATGACTAACATTAAAATCCTTCTGCCAATTTGAAAACAATTCTTAAAAATAATTTTTTAATTTAAAAATCATGTTTAACAAATTTTTAATAAAAAAATATATATATTTTTAAAAGTTTCTTAAAAAAAAATAAAAATAAAATAAATAAATAAAAAGGAAGAATGCTATAATATTTAATGATAATATGAAAAATTATTTTTCATATTTGAGTTTCTGAACAATATTCTGCTTCCGACAACATTCTGACACGACAAGAATTATTTCAAAAACAAAATGTTTTCGAGAACTGTTTTTCAAAACATGGCTGAGTAGCTCATCATCTCCACCACTACAAGAAGTGGGTGATTCTACATGCTCATATACCTGCACAATGAGTTTCTTTCATTACTATGCTTCTTCAACAAATGGTTCAAAGATTGTCAATCCTGCTCAAGAGGGGGCCTTTGCTCAGAAGACAGACGCTCAAAACAACCGATCCGGTTAACGAAATAGTACAAATCTAAAAGGTAGAAAAAACAAGATGAATTTGACGGCTGCAATCTAATCAAAACCGAAACGAATCGTCGGATCCATACTTGCTTCTGATGTTGTAATGGTCGAACTTTGGATCATCATAGTCCACTGCCTTGATCTCTACCGGTTTTGGCTCGGTCCCAACTGCTCCAAACATCTCTCCACTTTTATCCCGTTGTCGATGCCTGCTTCTTTCTTTCTGGCTCTTGGACCTGACTTGGGTGTAGGGAGGAGGAACCTCACCTGAATGATAGAATTCTGCATATTCTTGTCGTTTTGAAGATCGGTGCTTGCTTGACAATGAAGGGTCCTTAAAGCTGTATGATTTGATCTTGGGAGGCTTCATTTCTGAATATTTTTCGCTTGTGTTTGGAGTATGTGCTTGTCTGGTTTCGGAAAGAGGAGGGGGGGCTCTCTGCTTCTGAGCTAATGGGGGATCGGCTTCGTCTTCAGGCATTATGAGATGATCTTTTAATGGAGTGAGGCCTTTCCTGGCTCGGGTGGGCATGAAGCGAGAAGGGATGAAGTAAAGTAATATGCCAGTCAGTGCTTCGAGCGTGAGCTTGGACAGATCAATTATGAGCTGCCCGAAGGAAGGCCATCCTGCATCTGGTTCCTCTTTTATGCTCTCCACAATGGGAGTTGGTTTCTCCTTGATCAGTTGGTCTTCGAATTCACTCTCTGAGTGCTGCTGGAAATTCGCAAACAGACTTAGCCAACAATGCAAGAAAGTAGAAAATCAAAGAATCTTACAACTATTTCTGGTTGCCATTGTTCTAAGATTTCCAGATTTTCTTATCGTTCTTCCATCAAATGAATCATAAGTGAATAAAGCAATAGTGTTACCGTCTTTGAGAAAGCGGAAGGCCCAAATCCTTTCTGAAGCAAGCATGAAGCATACCCTACCATGACAGCACCAATAACCATAAAAATATCTGCCAAAATAACCGACAAAACAAGTCAGACTGGGTTTATTCCTCTGATCAATCGTGTTATTCTAGCGTCGCAAAGTAACAGACAGCAAAGAGCATCACTGAAAGTGAATCATTGCACAAGCCATCATACGAACACATTAGTCAACAAACTTAAAATGGACATGCCATTTTCATTGAAGAACCTCAGTTACAACTAGAGTAAATCATTAACTATTAGCTATTAACTATTCTGAATTCAGAATTTCCGCTCAAACACAATAAGGCATATGTCTGGACAAGGTCATCTTCGGTTGTCTGATATTTGGCATCCCAAATGCCCTTAGGCACCATAGGATTGTTCAAGTTTCATATCAAGATAGATTGCCACAATGGACATTGGCACATGATAATGACATTTCTACTCACCAATAGCCACAGATGCATGGCATTAATCAAAAGAACACACGATCCATGAGATCCCATATTGTGTACGGGGAAAAGTGTCTAATACTTCATATATAGTGGGCTCCTCTTAATTGTGTAAACATGTTTAAACCAGTGATAGCCTTGGCACAGTGTAATCATATGTCACCCACATCAGCTGGGGGGTTCTGTCCACCTCGACTGGCAATCCCATGTCACCCTACACTGGCTAGAGAGAGAAGTTTCTTACACTAATATATGGCAGACTTCTCTTAATGCCATGTAATGGGAGGAAACCATGGCCTGTGTTACACCCAGAATGAAGCATCTGGATTTCTACTGTCAAGGTTTTAGGTTCTGGAGCATGCCGTTCTCAGTATTCCATTTTCCTCACAATAATAGTGATTGCGACGTCGCCATTTTGAATGATAATATGCTTTAAATCAGCATATACTATGAAACACAGACTGGAGACCCAGTGCAGGTCTTGTTCTGGGAGAGGTGGACCAGTGATATAAACAAGAAGGAACGTTTTTGCACGAAGTGGACGCATTCATCAAAACAAGACTTCTTATTGCTGACTTTATTTATTTAACTAGAAACTTGGTAGTTATCATAACTTAGCTCCACATTCAAGATTATGAGTTTAGTCATGCATTCATGACTTGTTGATAGAGATCAATGTTGGCATAAATGCTTATGCATGTTAAAATAGTTGCTCTCTTTAATTCTCACTCATTCTTTTCCACAAGCTTCCGATTCCTACCACCAGTAATGTCCCTAATGGAATCAGGAAGCACCTACAGCACATTGAATAGAAAATTTAAGCTTCTACCTTGTCTTCTCAATCCTGACCACCACCATCTCATAAAGCAGGACTGCCTCCAATTATTCCCAATCCTGAAAATTACAAACAAAAACAAGAAACTAACGAGCCACACTTCTTATTCCCATCAAGGTGTACTTAGTGAATGCTATGCTGAGCAAATTTGGGAAATGATACTTCAAGGGGCTGACCCATTTAAAGTATCAACCTGAAATCTAACTCTCCTGCAACATAATCCCTGAGAGGGAAACTCAGCAGGTTGATCTGCCCACCCCATCCTAATACTCTTCCATAGCCCTCTCCCATCAGGATCTCTCACCTTGCGACACCAAGCACTCACCTCCTTGGACCTGCCTGCCATGACCTTTTTCCACTGATTCTCTCTCTTCCCCAAAAATCTCAATAGCCACTTATCTAGGGAGCCTTATCGAGCATAATTAAGCTCCTCACACCAAGAACCCATCCTCCTCCCTCTCTCTCTCTCTCTCTCTCTCTCTCTCTCTGGGAGAAGAAACTGTCTTCCAACTGAAAAAAGTGCATCTTTCTTTACCCTTACTAAACCGCTCCATATGGAAAGTCCCTTACAGCTTTTCCAACATATTTTCAAACTGAAATTAGGACAAAAGAAGACAATGATATAAAAAATACACTGTGAAGGTTGACAATTCCTTGAACAGGTAAGAGGCACTATTAAAATGTATGGATCCACATACACTCTACATGACTAAGCTAATTCCATTGTCATACCAGCCATACTGATAACCCAGAGAGTTTTAATTTCTTAGCTGTTTCAATATATTTCCTGATTGCCTATCAAAAAACCAGAGCAAAAACTTCCATGAAAAAACCCTCACTTACCAACTTCTTGCCATTTTTTATAAAAGAAATCTAAAATTTCTTACCACTCTATGCTTTGTTTCTCTTTTGAGTTTTTTATCATAAAATTTTCAACAATTTTTCACAGGAATCTGTTAATGAAATTATTAAAATTTTTAGACTCAATACAATCTAATGAAAAAAAAAAAATGAATGATAGATTGGTTGTCAAAACATTAATAATAAGGTTATGCAATTATAATAACTCTTCAAGAGTTATGATAAATCTATTGAATATCAATATCTAAGTTTATCTATTATTAAGTCAAATTTTTGTTTAATTTATCAAAGAGTGCCCCCAAGAATAAATTTCTGCCTCCACCACTGGCTACTTCCATTCTCAGAGAATCATATACTTGAACTTGAAAAAACATAAGACATCAAGTCCAAACCTGTGGCAGAAATAGAACTGTTCTGGTAATCACAATCCTCCTGGTTGAGAGAGATTTGCCGAAGTGCAGCATTTCCTCTGTCAACAACTAATAAAGAACAGGTAGGCCGAACATACACTACATCAAAATCACTTGAGAACTTTGCATCCTCACTGGGTCCATCTCTGTACCCTGCAACATTTGATTTCCCACCTGCAATTGTTGTCACACCTACAATTTTCCAAAACAGATTTTGTTCAGAGTTTAGGTAGTTTATATATTAGCCAGAGAAATTTTACTTTGGATTATTTCCAGCATCAGCAGACCAAGGTTTAACAACTGAAACAGAATCTAAAATCTAGATAAGTATTACTTTGAAAGAACACCAATTGACAGACCTGAATCTCCTATCTTTCTGATGGCCAGATTTGAGGTGTCAGCAACATACACGTTCCCTTTATCATCCATAGTTACACCTTTGGGGCCATTAAAACGGGCATCACTAGGTTTTCCATCAACATGTCCCGTGTGACCCTGAAATGAACCAGCAACCAATCTCGCTCTACTATCTGTAACAAGATAAATATAAATATACCACAAAGAGAAATTGCTGAATTTACATATGAACACCAAATTAGTTCCCTCAATACACAGTGCAAAAAATTTAAATTCGCCCAACAAAGACCAATGTCTTTGCCAAGAAAAACTGAGTAAAACCAAATAAAAAGAACTTTAAGTCTTATGTTTTACATTTTTGGCTTCTAATAAATGGAAAAGTCACATAAACTAAGCCAAATAGTTGAATGAAACTTGGTTAAGGTTGTTTCTTGCGTCCAAAATACCAGAACACCACAGTTCAAAACTCTCGTTTCTGTTCATTTCTTAGCTTTCCTCGATGTACAAATGGAGCATACAGGGATAAAGAAATCATAATTCCAAGATTTCGAGTTCAGCACACAAACCCAATTGCTCAGTTAAGTTAGGGAAAAACAAGAACTGTGGATTGTCAACTTCCAAATGTCAAAAGAAACCAAAATCAAGCAATTTAGCATGGGAAAAAGGTGATAACAAAAGCATACATTGTGACAATGGAGGAGTAATCCGAACGATGTTATTCTTAACTGCATCGACAGCAAAGAGTTCACCGTCCTCAGACACCCGGATTGAGTGAGGAACAACCCCAAGCTCATTTCCTTCCACAACAGTTTCAACCAAGTACCCATCTTCAAATTGAAGAACATGCCCATCTGTAAAAATTACAACACACGCAATAATTATAGTCCTCAATTCCTCATTTATTGATAAAATAAAAACAGGAATAATTTACAAACTACCTGAATGGGGTGCTTTGGAGGAAGACCTAGTCCATTTGAGAAGAGAGGAAAAGTGCCTTACAAAGGGTCCTGAGTTGTCATTGTTCAAAACACAAGACAAGTGAACAAATAAATGAAATCAGTCAGACTCGTTAAGCAAACAGATCAAAATAACACACAAACAATCAGAACCATTCAAACTCGTTAACCAAACAGATCAAACAGCATCCTAACTTAGCAGAATAATTAAGCAGTCTTATTCCCAACAAAATCAGTGAACAAATACAAGAAAATGAGCATGCCCATTAACCAAACAGATCAAAAGAACCCAAAATTTTACACACGAACTTAGCAGAATGATTAAGCATATCCTTATTCCCAACAAAGTGGGTAAGTAAAAACCGCCCCAAAAAAAAGCATACCCATTACCAATCAGATCAAAAGAACCCAAAATTTTATCTAGATTGAGAGGTACTGACCTAAAGGAGGGGCAGCCTGAGCCCGAAATTGAAGGGAAAAAGTGAAAACAAGCGTTAAGATAATGAGAAAAAGAAGGGATTTTTTCATGGCTCTCAGAACAACCACCAAACCTAAGCTTCAGAAAGAGACTGTAGCAGAGCCCCGGACTGGACTTTCAAGATGATTTCATCCCTGCAGAGACATCTTGGATTGGGGTTTTCAAGTTATGGCACTGTGCTCTGCTCTCACCACTTCTGTGTCTTTTGCTCATTGAGCTTTTTTTCCGCTGTTGCCCGTATGCTAAAATGACAGCTTGTCCGTGACAACCAAAACAGATCACTTTAAGATCGTTGTTTTAGAAGAAAATAATTAACTCAGTGAATCCTATGGTTTTTATTTATCACAACCATCAGCGTGCATGTGACGCTAGCTTGTTTAAGCATATAGAAAGTGCGTTTTTCCATGAGCGAGGGAAAATCAGCGGAGAAAGAAGTGCCTTTCACTGTTGGTAAAAGCACTTTTTCTAAAGCGGGACCCTTTTTTTGTTTTTTCCTTTTTCTTTTTTCTTTTTCTCCTCTTTTTCTCGTTTTTTCTTTTTTTCTTCTTTCTGTCTCGATTCCTCCGTGAAACTTCTATCAGCATATTAGACTGTTCATTAATTTTTAGAAGAAAAAGAAAAATAATTTTCCAAAGTTTCAAAGTTTTTTTTTTTCCTCTTTTATCTTTTTATTTATTTATTTATTTATTAAAACAGCTCATCAAGATTATTATTGAATCTAAATAATATAAGATAAAATCTTATTGTCATATTTCATTACATAGATATGTATAGATCTTTATTTTGGGATCATCAAAATATATTATTTTTTTACTGGTTTTTATGGGATTTTTTTAATAAACAAATGAAGACAACAAAAAACATACCGTAAATGATCGAAAAATAAATGAACAAATAAAAATATAAAATATGATATGTATATCTTAGGACATTTTATTTATTAAGATAAAATATCCTTGGTTTAATGGATATATTATATTGTGCTTATATTTAATTCATAAAGAAATAATAATATAATAAAAAATATATTATATTTTGTTATTCGAAACTTGTGTAAAAAAAAATTATATTACATTTAAATATTTAACGTTAACAAAGTTTAATATCTTTTGTATTATACAGAAATTGTTTTATAATTTAAAATGTAATGAGTAATTTATTTATTTATTTATTTTTAATTAGTGTGCATAATCATCACTCAAAATTTTAAATAAAAATATTATTTTATTTTATTTAATATACAGAAATAATTTGTGTATATTAAGAAATACATATATTAGTATTATTTCACAATATATTAAATCACTTACCATTGCCATTTTCAAAAGTAATCACTTGCAATAAATCTCTACACTTTTTAAAATTATTTTCAAAACTCTGTCAAATATGACATTCACTTGGTAATTATTCTATATATATATTTGTTTTAAATACATTATAAAACAATCTATTTAGTTTAATATGAATACATATTTTATTTTATTTTTTAAAAACATAAAATAATAATAACTTTTATATAAAATGTAATAATTATTTGGCATTTCCCTTAATAAATATAACGATTTTTAAAATTTATTTTAAAAATATTAGGATATTAAAAAATTTTACTATCTTTAATTTTAAAAACTTTTAAAATAAATTTTAAAAGAGATAAGGTAACTTCATATTTTTTATATAAAAATTAATATTATTTTCCATTGTAAAAAATTAAAAATGGGAAAACGGGCAGCGTACACAAAAGAGAACCTCGGGCTGGGCTTTGGGCGGACCTGGTCCAAAGCGGACAGTCCAAACCAAAGCATTAAAATGAGGTCAACTCAAATCATCCGTCCACGTCAATCCTTCTCACACGTGTCAAAGTATCATTGGTCTTCCTCTCGTGGCAGCTGCCCATCTATACAAAGAGAGAAGCGCAGAGAAACGAAACCCTCGTTTCAGATCTACGTTCGGCCTCTGAAATATCTCTCTCGAGAGGACTCGATCTCCTCAAAGTCGGATCTCCACGGTTCTCTCCGACAGGGTAGGGTCCGATTCTCATCTCAATTTCTGTTCACCGCCTTCCTTTCATTCCATTTGTCTGGTTTTGTTTCGATTGTTTCTGGATCTGTAGCTCCTTTCTCTTGAGTTTTGAATTTTTGTCGATTCGTGTTTGATTGTTGTTTCCTCTGTCGTGTTTCCTGGATTTTTTTTATTGGTACGTTGTGTTGTAGATCGAGATCAGCATGTAATTTTTTGTTATTTAGTTTATTGGTTTGGGTTCTGTACGGTTACCGTGATCTGTTTGGTTGCTGAGAAAGCAGAGGAGGAAAAGGATTGGAAGTGGAGGTTTGAGTTTTGTTTGGTATTGTTTTTGGTGATGAAAGGGAGAACTGCCTTCTGTTGACCGAGAAATGGAAATTGAGGGCGTCTTTGGGTAAGGGAAATGGGAATGATTTGGAAACAGAATGAGAAGAAATGGACTTGAAGGAATTTTTTGGTAGACAAAAAAACAAGATGTTTAGATTCATTTAAGGGATGGTTTAATGAAATTAGTTTTGGAAATAGTTTGAATGCGAATTTTAATTGTCAGTTTTTTTAAAAATAAAATCCTCTATAGTTTTTATCTACTTTCAGGGCAATTTGCTGTATATTTTTACTTCCTTGATGAGAGTGCAAGGTATTTTTTTCCCTCATTTTGGATGTTGTCATGGACAATCAAGTGTTCAGTAGAAATTGTGAATTTGGGTGTCTGTAATTCCAAGTTGGTCTTGTTTTCTCTGGGTTATGACCTTGAAATTCCAATTTAAATATTGCTTTACAAAAAAAATCAAATTTAAATCTCCAATTTTGATTTGCCTTTTGATTACTTGATATGATTCTGAACTGAATATGAATTCAATGTCCTCCATGAATAAGAAAAAGCCTGTTTTTCCCTGGAATCTCAGCTTTTGTTATTCAGTATTCTTGATAGGTTTTCCATTGATTCTAATTTCTAAGTTTTATTTAAATCACCAATTTTGTCATTCAAAAAGATATTTGGGTGTTTGTTCTTTGAATGGAAGATTGCATCATCTATTATATTGCTATTGATTACTTATTTATTTCTGTTTTTGGTGAATGGCTGGGTGTAGGTTGGACCTGTTTAATTTAGGCTAAATAAGATGGGAGGAGGATTTAGGGTGCTTCATCTTGTCAGGCCATTTCTTTCGTTCCTGCCAGAAGTTCAGAGTGCTGACCGGAAAGTCCCATTTAGAGAGAAGGTTATATACACTGTGATCTCTCTCTTCATCTTTTTGGTATGCAGTCAGCTACCACTGTATGGAATACACTCCACGACAGGGGCTGATCCATTCTATTGGATGCGTGTTATTCTTGCCTCAAACCGTGGAACTGTTATGGAGTTGGGGATCACCCCAATTGTGACTTCTGGACTGGTGATGCAACTCTTGGCCGGGTCAAAGATTATTGAAGTGGACAACAATGTGCGTGAGGATCGTGCTCTCTTGTAAGTATCCTTTAGGCTAAGTTCTATTTGGGTTTTTGGTCAGATGTGATACATTTCTTGTACTATCTGTGATTTAGAGATGTTATTCTCATTGCTACATTTGTTACATAGTTGATGTTTCAACAGGTTGAAAGGACTCTAGTAGATCTGCTGTTTTTGTGCTAACTACAGCATTGTGCATGTACTCCATGTTCATGTTTATTCTGGATGATTGTGCATTTTTTGGTGTTTGCACAAATGGCAGTTTTCAGGAATAACTAAAGTAGATTTCAATTTTTTTAGGAGTTCAATTTCCTTATGTAGCCTGTTCTATATATATACAACGATCTGATTTCATCTTCCTCTCAGGAATGGTGCACAAAAGCTACTGGGCATCCTGATAGCTGTTGGTGAAGCTGTTGCATATGTTCTCTCAGGAATGTATGGCAGCGTTAGCCAACTTGGAGTTGGAAATGCCATCCTTATTATCGTTCAACTCTGTTTTGCTGGTATCATTGTGATATGTTTAGATGAACTTCTGCAGAAAGGATATGGCCTTGGCTCTGGAATTTCTCTTTTCATAGCAACTAATATCTGGTGAGCATCTGGTTCTTTTTCTGGGATTTTTTTTATTAATTTATTATTTTGAACATGGAATATTTGAAGAAGCTTTACTATCTAGCAGCCAGCGTCTGGTGAATGTGGTCTCATTTCTGGGTTGACCATTAACTCTACTGTCAAATAGTGACAATTGTTTTGATCAATTGGCAGTGAAAACATCATCTGGAAGGCTTTTAGCCCCACCACTATTAATAGCGGTCGTGGAGCTGAATTTGAAGGTGCTGTTATTGCTCTCTTCCATCTGCTAATAACTCGGACAGATAAGGTTCGAGCTCTACGGGAGGCTTTCTATCGACAGAACCTTCCAAATGTGACGAATTTGCTTGCAACAGTCTTGATCTTCCTTATTGTTATCTACTTCCAAGGGTTCCGGGTGGTTTTGCCTGTGAGGTCAAAGAATGCTCGTGGACAGCAGGGTTCATATCCTATTAAGCTGTTCTACACCTCCAACATGCCCATCATTCTACAGTCTGCTCTTGTTTCCAACCTTTACTTTATATCCCAGTTGCTGTACTTGAGCTTTAAGCTTGTATACATGAGTTGCGGTCATTTTCTTCTGGTGTTATACTAACGATTTTATTTCTTACAGTTGCTGTACAGGAGGTACAGTGGAAATTTCCTTGTAAATCTCTTGGGCAAGTGGAAGGAATCTGAATATTCGGGTGGTCAATACATCCCTGTTGGTGGTCTTGCTTATTATATAACTGCACCATCAAGGTAACATGATCATCTTTTTCTTTTGACTTTTTGTATATGGTCTATGTCATGCCTTACATTTTTTGTTTGTTGAGTTGTCAATTTGCTGTGTTTGCTTTCCCTGTGCTTAATGATGATTATACTCCATTAACACACTTTGACAATATTTTGCAGCTTGGCTGATATGGCAGCCAATCCTTTCCATGCTCTCTTCTATCTAATCTTTATGTTGGCTGCCTGTGCACTTTTCTCAAAAACTTGGATCGAAGTATCTGGATCCTCTGCCAGAGATGTGGCTAAGCAGCTCAAGGTATGAATTTTTTGGGATTATACTTCTCTTAATTTTGTCATTCCATTTCTACAATATTTTTGTGCAGTTATTGAAATGAGGGTTTTCTTTTGGGGTTCAAGGATGTTTTAACAATATGGGACTTGTTAACTTGTGTTAAAAGCAAT
Organism: Vitis riparia; assembly: GCF_004353265.1. Taxonomy (NCBI): domain Eukaryota; kingdom Viridiplantae; phylum Streptophyta; class Magnoliopsida; order Vitales; family Vitaceae; genus Vitis; species Vitis riparia. The sequence continues at coordinate 1,455,920 of NC_048449.1, forward strand.
TATCATAGTTCCTGTTTTCATGTATTTACCATGGGGGGTCAGCATCCTGTCCCGGGCTCCAGTACACATGCTCGATAGGACCAGTCTTTTTTGCTAGTGGATTTCAATTATGGGAACCATAGATACGTTGACTTGGTGATTTGCTAGGCATTGTAAATGACTAATTAGTAGTCATCTATTACTTGCCTGTATGAATGCATCATACATGATGTTTTTAATATAAATGGGTTGATTGGTTGGGTCTGAGTTATGCACTTCTGGACCTAGCCAAAATAACAAATTGGATTAGGCTGAGGTGGTACTAAATATGCCTGATCCATGTAATAGCTAACTCACAAGATATGCAATGATGATGATTTATGGTGCAATTCATAATTCACTAAAACATTGTGTCTGGTCAAAGTATTTGTTGGGAGTGGATGGTAATAATTTTATAGAGTTTATTATTTGATTTGGAGAGTTAGGCAGTTGAGGGGTCTTTATTGTTTTTTCTTCTGCTTTAGTCAAACCCAGTCTGCTGTTTATTTTTTGTCCCTGCGAAGCACATGTTAGCATACTGTCTAACTAAGATATTAGTTTTTTGGGCTCCCTGTACTATACAGTATTGCCTCCCTCTTAATCCTATAATGGGTACCCTACCTACATCTTTTTATTGGTAAATATTGTATATATATTTGGAAAATAATCTGGAATCAGGTGGTCCTCAAAATACTATAAAGAGGATCTGCAATATTATCAACTACTTGAATATTAATTATTTTTTAAGATGTTTTTAAATATTAATATATTTTATAGGTAATCAATGCTTAATTGCCTTGTGGGGTTGAAAAAAAATGTTTGCAGTGAACTGAACCCCATTTGAAAAAGAGTGAAAGAGAGGCAGAAGCAAATGATAGTTGTTTCCGGACCTTGAAAGAAGTATATAGAGAACTATTCTCTTTCAGTTCAGTTTCTTAACTTTGTGTTCTGTGTATACCTCACTTGGCAGGTTATATGCATCAGTAGTAGTGCTTCATTAAGCAATATGGTCTTAGCCATCTGGCACATTTTGTCCTGCCATTCAGTCTGTGTCTTTGAGACTGATGCTTGTATTGTCTTGGACCTTCCGTTGTCTCCCCATTTTGGTTTGATGTTGTATTAACTTACCAAACAGTTCAGCTACTGTGTCTAATTTTCATGAATCATAGAGAAACACACTATTGTACCATACGAATTTGTTTAGCAGTATGAATATATAGATTATAAGGAATATTTATTAGTTACAATTGGTGGCCATCAGAATTTTTGATGATTTTTCAGGAACAACAAATGGTGATGCCTGGGCATCGGGAGGCCAACTTGCAGAAAGAGCTAAATCGCTACATACCCACTGCTGCAGCCTTCGGGGGTATGTGTATCGGTGCATTGACTGTGCTGGCCGATTTCATGGGTGCAATTGGCTCGGGCACAGGAATTTTACTTGCAGTGACCATTATTTATCAATACTTTGAAACATTTGAGAAGGAGAGAGCCAGCGAGCTTGGCTTCTTTGGGTTCTAAGTTTTTACGTTTTTTACCTGAGGAATGATTGGTGGTGCCGAAAAGCTCTGGCAGTTTTGGTGAGCTAAAAGAGATGTAGTTAGATACACCAAGAGCTTTGAGTTTAAGATTCTAAATAGTTTGTTATTAGTTTCTGTACTGCTGCTAGAAAGTTTGATATTCGTGGATACAGAAAAGCTCATCATAGCAAACAAACATTTTCCTTTCTTTACCTCTACCTACCAAACCTCAATTACTCATATGTACTCTGCGAGATTAACATTCTTGGTTCCGTAAATCTTTTGAGGTTATCTACTGAAAACATCCAAAAGCAACTGGGAAAGTGCTGGCAAACTTAACCATCAGTTCTTAGTTGGTGCTGGCAAACTTAACTGTTTGTTCTTAGTTGGCACTGGCTTGGATTGACTGAGCTGTAGGGTAATCAGTCTTTTGTTTGCATTTTTGTTCATTTGATTCAAAGTTAGAGAATCTGTTTTGCCATGTGTTTTTCTCTTTATTGATCATTCCCCATTGTTGATGGGTTTCACTTGTTTGTTTCACATTGAAATATGCAATGTTTTCCGAGAGTTTTGTAAATGGCTAAATGCGACAGGCTTAACTTTCAACTTTTAGGAGTGGTCGGATAGAGCTCTGAAATGTGTTTCACATTTGTTAATATGATTTAAGGCCTGTTTGGATAGCATTCTTTTAGCTTTAGTTGAAGTTAACTTATTAATTCTTCCTTCCAATTGATGGTATTATGAAGGTCAAACCCTTTTTAGATCACTAATTTTAAATTCTTTTTGAACTTCAATAAGAGTTTTTATGTTTTTTTAATTAAATTTTTATTTAAAAGCTTATGATATATGTATATATATATATATAGAAAGGGTTTAATACGAAAGTCAAGAAAAATGCTTTTTGTTTCAAAATTTTGTTTTGGTTTATGGAAATGTGTTTTCATCTTTAATAAGTTCATGTGATGTCCCAAGATCATGTGAGGAAATATTAATGTGATGTCTTATGAATGTAAGGGAACTCTATTTTTAATACTTGAAATTCCTTTTGAGAGAAACCATTTCTAGTATTTTTAATACTTGAATAATAAAAATGTTCAAGTATTAGAAATGTTAAAAACGCTTCCTACGATCATTATTAAATAAACTCTTAAAAACCTTATTGAAAGTTATTTTAGGAAGTGTTTTTAATCTAAAAAGTGTTTTTGAAAACAATTTGGTGTTTGACAAATTTTAAGAAACATTTTTAACAACTTGAAAAATCACTAAATGCTTTTTAAGAAAACATTTGATGGATGATTATCATAAAAACACTTCTTGAAAAAACATTTTGAGTAAAAATACTATCAAACAAATTCCTATATACAATTCAAACAAATATGGAATTTTTTCAAAAGGATTCAAATTTTTATTTAATTAAAATTTTAAAAATATTATAATTATCTTTTATCGTTAATCAAATTGTTTTTAAAACATAGCTTTGAAACTTAAAATTCAATTCAATTGAAATGATTAATTTTGTTACAGTGAATTAAGAATGATGCAACGTTGTTGGAGTTTAGACCAAACACATCTAAGGATCAATTAAGAGAGGTTTGATAAATCATTTATTGATTTAATATAATCAAACAACTTAATTTAAGTTATTAAATATTCGATTAAAAATAATTTAATATTAAATTTAACATTATTTCATAGTGGAAATGATGATTTATATATATATAGAGAGAAAAAAAATATTAAAAATTTACTATCGATATCTCAATGAGGGGAAGGAATTTTTATACTTATAAAAGGCGGGGTTTTCTATGGGAGTCGTGTATTTTAAAAAAATAATTTTATGGTATTTTTCAATTTCGAATAAAATTTGTCTTGTGTAAAATTTAAAAAGACAAGCTCAATATAAAAAAAGATGAACTATTTATTTGAAAAAACAATTTTGTATAAAAAGTTATAGTATAAAAAGTTTTAGAATAAAAAGGAAATTCATTTTTTGAAAAGAAGATATTAATATAAAAAGTGAACTCTCCTTTTGAAAAGACAAATTTAATACAAAAAGTAAACTCGTCTTTTAAAAAGATGGGTTCAATATAAAAAGTAAATTAGTAAATTTTATGGATAATGATGAGTACCTTTTTGCATACATACGAGAATGAATATGAATCTCTGACCGGTTCCTCTCATTTGGTACAATATTTATATTGATTTTAAATCAAGAATTTAAAAGTCTAATATTTACGCGAATGTGACACCTTATAATATTACGACTTATTTCATAAAAGTTAAGGGATTTAATGTAAACAATATTAATATATATTTAGTAGATGATATTTATGTGAATACAAGATGAGAAATATCGTAAGATTCCAATGAATTTAAAATAGATAATATCTATATAAATAAATAGTAATTATTTCAATGTCATACTCAATTCTTATAGAGTTGTTAAATGGAGATCAGGATTAATGAACTTAAAATATACCCAAGTCTACAATTTCAAGACCAGTGTGGACAAACCTAGCTTACCTTCTTCTTCTTCTTCTTCTTTTTGGCCCTGCTTATCAAATTCCCATTGGATTCAATGAATACCTTCCACTGATTGTCTCATCTGTGGAAAAAAAAAGGACAAGAAAAGAAAACCCAAAGCCTTCGTCCTGGACATTAAGTCTGAAAAGTCATAAAAAAATACAAAAAAGGCTGAAAAAGTCATGAAAAAATACAAAAAAGACTGAAAGGAAAAAGAAATTCAGAGGCCAGGGCACATGGACTGTCAAAAATTTCAGCCTAATTAATCACCATGAGAATTTGAATTGGGCTGTCAGGGCCCACGATGTAATCACTCATAATAATACCATACGCTCAGCTCATTAAAATGGTCTTCTGCATTAAGTGTACGTGCAGGTTTGAACTCATGAAAACCATGTGAATGTGTCCTTTGCATGGTCTCTTAATACTCATCCACGTACAATTTATTTATTTATTTAATTTTTAATTTTTAATTTTTAATCTTCAAGAATATTCAAGTGATTATTTTAAAAACTAATTATTTTTAATATTACCACATATTCTATAAATTTTATTTTTCATTTTATTTTTATTTTGAAAAATAAAAATATATTTTTTTTTGTAGAATTAGTGGGTGCTCAACTGAGGAAAGAGGGAGAAAAAAAGCTGGTGAAGCAGTGATGAATTTTCCCATCAAGCCTTTATAAAAGTTTTTAAGGGCACGGTGCCCTTCAAAAGTGGGATAGTTGGGGATTGTAGGATTGACCTATGGAGTGAAAATGAGTGAAAATTTTGAAATATTATCATTATTCTCCCACAATCTCCTCTCATTTTGCTTTTGAAATTATTGCTGATTCAACTTTCAAAAGTTGCAACAAGTACTTCATAGAAAAAATTTTCAAAAAAAAAATTATTTTTTAAAGGGAAAATTTATTCCATTTTATTTTAATTTTTTTTATACTAAAAAAAAAAAGTTGTGTTTTAACCTTAGTAGTTTTAATAAAGCCTTTTGGGCTAGGTTTGATTCCTGAAAAATTTAAGAAAAAAAATAAAAAATAAAAAGAAGAAAAATAAAAAAAATAATTTGAAGTTAATAAATCATTGTCCGTGTTTTTAATACTCATTAAATTGATTTTCTTTTATTATATAAAGATTAAATAATATAAAAATATATAAATTTTTAACTAATTTTAATTATATTTGATTTTTTTTTTGTATTTTTACGATGAAATTAAATATAAGAAAATCATTTTCTTTAATTTTTTTTAATTTCCTTAATACTTTTGAGAATCAAATATAGCCTTATTAAAATAATACCTAATGAAAGATTATTAGAAAAAAAAAACGTTATTTAATATGACTTTTTAAATAAATAAATAAATACATAATTTTTAACATTCTAAATGTTGTTGAAGAATAATTATCATTTTCTAAAATTTATAAGGTCATAAATATATAAACATTTTTTTTGTTCAAAACCCTAATTAGAAACTTTTGCTAAAGTGGAATGACTTTATTTTGAATTATCATTTATTGTATATGAGAAAATAATAATTTATGGTATCTTCAACCCAATCGGCATTTTTTTTTAAAGAAAATGAAAACAAAATAAAAAAATAATTAAAAATAATTATAAGTTTATTTAATTTCAAATTATCTAATCTTTACATAAAAAAAAAAGGTAGTGTGAATTTAAAAATAATTTTTCAATTTTAAATTTAGTTTTTATTTTTCTTTATTTTTTCTTTCATTTTACTATATTCTATATTTTTCTTTTTTGCACATTTTCTATGAAATTTAAGCAATCGAAACCAAACACCCATTAAAATAAATTATATTTATGATTTTAATCTCTTTCATATTTTTTCTTGAAAAATAACTCATTTTTTATATGAATACTCCTAATTATTTTAAGTATTTACATATAAGTTTTAAAAGAAATAGTTATTTTTACAAAAATAAAAATAAAAAATAGGGATATTTTAGTCAAAATATTATAAAAAAAATATAAAAGATTAGATTTCCAAAATTTAATTTCAATATGCTTTTAATCAAATAATCCAAAAATTTACTACACAAAAACTTTTATTAGGACTAAAGGGTTAGAATTGTGTCTTCCCCTCTACAACCCACCTCCTCTGTCAAATACTAATTTTTTCCACCCAAACTTTTCAAAAATAAATAAATAAATAAATAAGGGGTATGAATAATTGAGCATATATTCATCATCCAGAGCACAATGACCTGTTAAGCATGCCTGATACCAATTCGTCACACAAATATTGTTTTTCATTGGAGTGTTGTTTGTCTGGTGACTCTGGTGGTGTACTTGATGCATCCAATGTGATTGTAGATCCACCAACACATTGGCCCTACCTTTTGGGATATTTTCTTACTCTTTGAACCTATTCATATCAATCAATATAATTAAATTAAACATATTAATAAAAAAATTATTTTAATTATATTGGTTAATATTAATATATTATTTTAACAGAATAGAATAAATAAAATATTTTAACTTTTTCTATTCAGCCAAAAAATAAACACCACTTAAGTATGAAATTGTGTTCTTGCTTTTCAAATGAAAAGTTAAAATATATGGGATCTTAAATTTTTGTATATATTTGAATATAAAATTCGTTCAAATTTAAAAATCTTTGGCCAATGAATTTTTTTTTCAATTATTTATATAAAAAAATTAACAATACATCTTTATTTATTTAAAAATAAATACAATTTTGTAAATATCATTTTTAAAATTATAAAACAAATTTGCATTTACTCTAAAACAACTTTTAAATTAACTAAACCCTTTTATCGAAAGTAATTTGCTTTCAAATTTTAAGTTGTTTTTTTATTTTATTTTTTCATGACTTATTATAATTTTTTTTTTGAGTAGAAAATGTCAAAATATTTGACTTTTTCTAAATGAAAAAAAATAACATATTAACTTTTCTTTACATTTTAATGTATAATAAAAATAAACTATTAAAAAAATAAATAATTTAGTACTTAACACTATTAAACATTAAATTTCTATTAAGAATTAAATAAAAAAAATAAACAGCACTACGAGAATAAAACTTGATGAGAACATAAAATTGCTTTTATCCAAATATTAGAATAAAAATGTTATATTTATTGTTCTTAAAGATCCATTTTCAAATATATGATTTTATTTCAAAATTTAGAAAAATTTAGATGTTGATGAATCAAACAATTGGGTCACCACCAACCCATTTCATAAACAATTAGAAACATCCAATCAAGGTGTGGTTAATAGAGAAACATTCAATCAATTCCATCATTCTTACCAAATTGGGAGAGAGAAATAAAAAATAAAAAACTAGTAGATCCTCCCTCTTTTTCATTCTTTTTCTTTTTCTTTTTGAATTTTTATTGGTTCATGGGTCATTTTCATTGGGATTTTTTTTCAAAGATTAGGGCTCATGCTTTAGTTAAACTAGAGTTAGATAAGATTTGGGCATGTTTTTAGATTTGGTCTTTTGGCCCACCAACCCCCACCCCCACCCCCACCATTGATGTTGAAACACTTGGTGTGATCTCAATTTTTAAGGGAAGAACCAAATATTTGCCTTTGTGGGTTTTGGTTGACACCCACAAGTATAAAATATTATATACTATTAGTATTTCAATTTCTTAGCGAATGTGTAACCCTTTGCTTGATTCATAAGAGAATGAAATGATGTAAGACTCATCACCTAAAATGAAATGTGACCATGCTTTCTTAGCCATTTGAGCTTGGCATAGAATTATCATGTTTTTGACCTAAACAAACCCAACCCATGGAAAAATGTTTCTTTCTCCTCATAGGGTAATGTTCTCTTTGTATAGGTTTGATATTTTTGGCTTTATTTAATGGGTTATTAGATTAAAATAGATGAAATAATTTTAAATATGTAAATCTAACTCTTCACAAATTTTCATCTTAAAAATGATCAATTTTTGATAAAAATATTTTTCATATTTTCTTGTAAAAGTAACATTTCTTTTTAGAATGTATATAAAAATAATATAAATATCGAAGGATATTTATATTAAACACGGGTTATTTTTCAAGTTCAAATATGAATAAGGTCACTGGTATAAATTTGAGATTATTTCATTCATTTTAATCGATTAATTTTTATTTAAAACGTTGAAAAGAAAAGTTAAATTTGTAATTTTAAAAGGGCAATGCTGGTATAAAAAGAGTTTTAAACTTTTGGTGGGAGAAGCCATGTTTTATTGATTTTTATGTAAGCTATTTTAATAAATAAAAAAAAACCTTTTCCCTTCAATAATTTTATAATATGTTTGAATAATAAAAAGCACCAAAGAATGAAAAAAAGAGTGAAAAAGAATTCAAATCTCTTATTAAATTTGTTTTAAGATTTTCAAAAGAAATAAAATATAATAAAAATTATTTAAAAAAAAACGTATTTTCAAATTCTTCTTTTCTTATTCAAGGAGCAAAAAGAGAAATAAATTTATAAAATTCATGCAAATATATATATATATATATATATATATTATATATATATATATATATATATATATATATATATATATATTACTTAATTTTTAAAATTCTTCTTTATTTTCTTTACTCTTGGTTTATCACAAACTTTTCAAAATCCAAATGTAATCTTAAAAAATAATAAATATTTATATTAAAAACAATAAAAAAATATAAATATTCTTAATTTTGTTTTGGCTTTATCAACAATGTAGCTAACCAAATTTGTGATTAGAAAGAAAAGGTTTCAATTGAAAAGTCAATATACTAGATAGAAGACCTATTGATAAACTTCAAAGCTAAAACTCCTAGTGGAAGAAAATACTAAGCTTGGGAATTCTTGGTGGCTGGTTGGTTAGAAATACTAAATTATACACCAAAAGTAATTTTCACTTGAAAAATGAGAAGGCTACAATTAAGGATAAATTAGTTTGTTTGGTGAGAAAGAAAAAAGGGCAATTGAGTGGTTGAAGAGTCCCTACTAGAAGCATTTCAAAATAGAAAAAATTTGGTAATATTTATTGATATAGGGTACCCATATTAGTTACGAGAAAAAGTTTCTGATAATATCCCGTTAATGATGTAGAACATTAAATATAGAAAAAAACTTTATCATAATATCTCATATTTCATAGATAAATTTTGTTTAATCATGTAGACCCGTGTTAAAATTTAGAAAACATTTTGGATTAAAAACTTTTTTTTCAATAATTAAAATTTAATATCAGGATTTTAATATACCATTTGAACTAATAATATGATTTCATATCTTAATCTTATTATTCGTAATCTTAATCACACTTTTTGTATCTTTAATCATATTATTTATGCATTCCTCATATTATTATTTTCGACATATTCAAGTGAAATTGAACAAAATTATTCCACATGGCACTGAAAATTACTATTTGTGATGATCACTTACCTTTTCTTTTAATATCATAGTCTAAGTCTATACTTTTAGACATTATTATTCCACATACACAAGTCCATGGTGGACTTTGCCAACATGATAATTGACACATTCATATAAAAAAAGGAAAATCATTAATTTATATGCTTAATAAAAAAATGTGTGCACACCAATTAAAACCCAATTATTAATTTTTTAAAAATATTTTTTGGACTATTTTTATTCTTTAATTAAAAAAAAACTAGTCATCTAATTAATTGGACATCGCCTTTTCAAGATGACAACATCAAATATTTAAATCTCTTAATTTTCAAAGGTGGGACCACCAATTGAAATGAGCTAGCACATTAAAAGTTTTAAAGATGAATGTATGCAAGTATGAAAATTATGATGAGGCTTGGTCAAAGTTTTTGGCTATAGCTTTTAATTTTGATGGGAGGTTGGACTTTTGGGAATTTTGATATTTATATTGATTTTTTTAATAAAAAAATTTGTAAAAAATATTTAGAAACATGTCGATTTCTTTCAATAATTTAATATTCAAAAATTGTCTTTTTAAAAAATAACTTGTTGAATTTTACGAGTTGGAAATAATTTTTTAAATTATTATATTTAATTTTTTTAATAATATTAAATAAAAAAAGAATTAAAAAAATAAAATTTAAGTGGAATGTAAGACAAACATTAATCTCAAAATGAAGATAAAATTATCATCAAATATAATATTAAAATAAAAATTATTTAAAAATAACTCTAATTTTTAAAAACTTGTTTATTTCATTATAATTTACAAATCTTGGGTAAATAGTACCATCTAATCAATGTTCTTTTTATTTTATTTTTCCATGAAAATAATTCAAGTCTATTTTCCCTTCTACTTTTTCTTTTTTTAATTTAATATTTCTTTTGATAGGATGACATTAATTATCATTTAAATGATGGTATTAATTATTTTAAAATATCAAAAAATTAAAATAAAAACTATTAATTTGGCTTATGGACATTCTAGAATATGTAAACATTTTTAAAATATCAATAAATAAAATTAGTCAGAAAAATATATAATAATAAAAATTTATTATATATATATATATACGCGTTGTTTCCAAAATTAATATAAAATTAAATTAGAGAGGCTTATGAACAAATTTGAACCTCAAGTTCGAGGTGATCTGGTGATTAGTCATCACAATCACCTGGCACATAACACGTGGACACATCACATCAGTCATAGAAGCCACATGGCGTGCACCCACCACATCACTTTCAAGCCACCCTGTCCGAGTTTTTACACGGGACACACTCTCTCCATGACAAATATCAGCCGTTTATTCACTGTCACCCATCGCGGGATCAGCCCATTTATATATCAGAACTTTTTCTGAAATACCGAAACTACCCTTCCAGACGTTGATATCTCCCACTCTGCCACCAATGCCCTCTTTGGAAGATTTTAATTAATTCACTCTTTTAGAGAAATAATACGAGCACTATGCCACCCACTACCTTTTTCTTTTTCTTTTCTTTTATTTATTTATTTATTTATTTTTTATTTTTCCCCTTTATAATGTAATTAAATTTTATACTTAAAATTTAAAATTTTAAAATAATTTGCATTAAATCTAAAAATAATTTTACTATATTTATATTTTAACCTGTTATTTTTTAACATGGCATGAATGGAATAAGAAGTAATTATTTTTTCTATAGAAATTAATTTCTATTTAAAAATAATTTTATTTTTTAAAATTTAATGAAATATTCATAAAAATATAACATTTTTAAAATCATATTTTCAAAAACAATTTTATAGAAAGTATGGTATAAATTACTCTAATTTATGTAAAAAACATATAGTGTAATATTATTGTTATTATTTTTAATTTATAAATTCTAAGTATCTCTCCTAGGATCGTAAAAAGCAGCAAATAGGAAGGGTAAAACCGTCTGATGAAAATAAAAAATTGACCCAAGCTAAGAAATTTTTAATTCCCGATGCCCCGATGTCTGACAAAGTTCTGAAGTTGCCATCGCTCTGTCTTCTCCTTCTTCGTCTCTTCCACCTTCTGGGCTTGATTCTTTTTTTTTTTTTTCCTTCTGCAATCTCCCTTTTTCCATACGCAACAACCGCCATTGAAGTCACTTGTCAAACTCTGATTTTCTTCCTGTTTTTTGGTACATATACATACACACGAAGCTTCTTGGTAAGGTAAGGAGCTTTCTTCGAAACCATCTTTTCACCGATTCTTTCTCTTTTTCTTCCCATTTTCTTTCCATTCCTGGTCGGTTTTCATCCTCATTCTTAATCTCTAATCTTCATAGCATCATTAAAATTTTATTTTCGAATTTTTATTTATTTATTGTGTTGTTTCCGATTCTCGTTGATGAATCAGAGTCTATTAGCGGTTTATAGGGTTTGTTTGTGAGAATGACAAAAATTTATGGTTTTGATTTTCATTTTTGCGCCTCGGAAAGCATATGAAGTTTGTTTTCGCTTACGGTTTTGGTTTCGCAGAGGTCGAGCCCGTCGGAGGACGTTCGCGGCCGTGGAATCGGCTCCTCTATTTTCTTGAGATTCGCGTTGGGATGAAGAGGACGAGTTGAGCGTGAATCGCGGTTTCTCGCGGTATTTTGAAAGGTACGCCAATTTCTCGCTTATTCGAAACCAACTGGTTTTGTTCGGCGTGGCTCGGTAAGCTCTCTGAACCTCCATGGAGGTGCGCGATATCTTTGTCGCCACGTTAGCGCCGCGTTTTGGTGATATGAATATTAGCCGTCCGATTGGGACCACATGTGTTTAAGCTCTGTCCTCCGTCCAAAACACTTAATTATAAATCCAACGGCTAGGACGAAAATATTTCTTGCTGACTTGGTCGACGGGTAGCGAACTGTCATACTCTCTGTAAATGCTAGTTCTTCTGTGTAAACAAGACAATGGTCTCTGGAAACTTTATCAGGACCGTTGGATTTATTGAAATACCTTGAAGTAAGATGAAGACGAATCCCAAGGATCAGCCCTCTGTGCCAATGAAATCGAACGGTCGAGACCTGATTATTATGTGGTTGTTAGTCTAGTGACTAGTTGTCATGTGTAGGAAACAAATTTGAGAGAAAATGGTGGGCCAAGATGGGCCCACATGATTCTGCAACATTTGGTGATACACAGTAGGCTATGGCTTGGCACATTGAAGGGGGTGGGACTGAGAATCCATGTGGTCACGTGTTATGGGTGGGAGTCATTTTGCTAAGATTAGAATGCAGCCTATGATTAATTTTGGAGGATAGGTTTAGTCACTTAAGAGGGTGAATTTTTTAAGAATGGGAGTAATTATGAGTTTGGCTAAAAGGGAAGTTAAAGTATTTAACATTATTCGGAGGATCTGTTTGGGGTCATGAGAAGTATTAGAAGCAGGAAAATAAAGGCAAGAATCTTGAAAGATGTGATAAAAATTATTTAAAAATTCATGCATCTTCAAAATTTTTGTTCTTTGTATAGAAGTTGAAAGAGGGAAAATAGATTTCAAAATTTATAGGGTTTAATCTTATTGTTTATTTAGGTGGTGTTTGTTTTTTTGACTTTTTGTTTAAAGTAATTTGTTTTTAGAGGTTGTTTGTTTTTCTACTTTTTCATGACTTATTATAAACTTTTTACTAAATATAAAATGCTAAAATATGTAGTTTTTTCTAAATAGAAAAAAAATAACATGTTGGTTTTTTTTTTTACTTTTTAATACTTAATAGAAATAAAATACTACAAAAACAAACAACCTAATATTTATCACTATTAAGCATTAAAGTTTTATTTAGAATTAAGTAAAAAAACAAACACCACCTAAAGTCTTCCTATTTTCTTTCCCTCAAACTCTGTTTGGATCTAAGATTAGAATAGACCCTCAAGGAAATGTGCAAAAATTTGCGAGGATGGGATGAATTGATCGTGCTTGTCTTCATTTTTAATGGGGATCCAATATGAGGAAAAAGGTTTTCCACATTACCTGGCTGCATGGTGAGTCAAAGCCAAACTCAGTTTGTGGGTTGGGCTTGAATATAAGGATCGGGATTAAAATGTGTTAAGGTTAGCTAGGATTCAATTTATTGACTGATATATCTTTAGGGAGTCGTGTTACGCAACATGAATTTCTTTTGGTAGAGCATGAGTTCTATCTAGGTGTGTCACACGGTGGTCATGAATTGAAAGAGGTTTATTGCATGAAGGGATTTGTTTCGTTCCAAAAATGATGACCCTTTTCCTTTGTGATTTATAACTTGAACCCTTGTTTTGAAGGGTGGAATCCAAGTTCGATTAATGAGAGAATGACCCTTTGGAATCATATATAAATTGGAGCCTCAATCACCGAGTTTCCTCATGTATGCCATGTGATTAAACAGTCATTGATGCTTCTGCAGATAGAAAGAGTATTTTTCATGTTCAGATGGTGTTATTGTTAAGAGTTGTTTTGTTGCTTCCATGGCTTTACACGTATAGCTATTTAACATAATTAGCTTTAATTTACCGTGAAAGTAACAAAACAATTTCGATAATAACATCGTCTCATACACTGAACATGAAAAGGGAAGTTTCAATCACTAATGACATATGGTTGATTATTCTAAGAAGTGCCAATTAAAGGTAATGCTGTGCGTCTGTGCTTTTCCTAAAAGATACATTGCTTGTGTGGAATGACATTGGACTAACTAAAATTCTTTAGTAAGACTTTCTTACCTAAACATTGTTGAATAGTAGGCATATGATGACCAAACAAAAAATTTGTGGGCATAATTTTCACGAGTTGTTAGTTCAGATGCTCTTTTTGGCACAAGAGGTTTGTAGCATAGAAAAATCTGTGTTATTGGGATAAGCGTTTGGAACTTTCAACTTTGGATGCTGTCTTTTGAGCGTGCCCTTGAGTCTCTTTTATCAGCTTCTTCTTCTTGTTCCTCCTGTTTCTCCCTCTCTGTACATCTTTTTCTTTTTCCCACTTTCAAAATCTACATTATTTACACTTTCAAAAGGGAAGCAAATTGGAAATTCTCACAGGCAAAAAGGAAAAAGAATTTCATCCTCCATTGATGGCCTCGATCCAAGAGTTAAAGCATATCTAAGAGTGTAAAGCATATTACTTTTCTCCTTTGTTGGAATAGGCTCATCATTGCCATCCTTGTCACCTTTGTGTCAATTTTTAATATCCTTTTGTTTTAATACCTGCAACCACTCAAAATATATTGCCAAGTCCCTCTCTTCAACATCGGCCTCATCATAATCTTCATAATTATCTGTGTTTTCTTTGATTCAGATGGATTCAGTTAAGCGATCAGCAGTGACCCCAAGTAAGAGTAGATTGGCCCGCACTTTTGCTAAGGTCCTTCACATTCGCATGGTCACTGGCGTTGCCCCAGTAGATGGAATTCAGAAAATCAAGGCCCCGGAAAGCAGCAAGGATGATCAGGATACCGGTAGTTGGTCTCGGTCTCAGTCTTATGATGACAACGATGAAAAACTCAGGAACACAGCTGAGCTGGAAGCCCATCTTGCACAACTATTTGCTAGCATATCATCTGTTAAATCAGCATATGCCCAGCTACAGTATGCTCAGTCTCCTTATGATTCCAATGGGATTCAATCTGCTGATCAGATTGTGGTTTCTGAGTTGAAGAATTTGTCAGAGCTGAAGCGGTGTTATCTGAAGAAACAGTTTGATCCTTCCCCTGAAAGGACACTGTGTTTGGCCGAAATTCAGGAGCAGAAGAGTCTTTTGAAAACGTATGAAATCATGAGGAAGAAGTTGGAATGTCAGATGAAACTCAAGGATTCTGAAATCACTTTTCTTAGAGAGAAGTTGGAAGACTGCCATAAGCAGAACAAGTCGCTTGAGAAGAGATTAAATCCAAGTGCGCATTTATCTGTGCTCGACAATCTGCACCTATCGGGCATAAGTCCCAGCCATTTCATCACAGTTCTTCAGCATACGGTTAAATCTATTCGAAGCTTTGTTAGACTGATGATCAATGAGATGGAATCATCAGGCTGGGATATCAATGCAGCTGCTGCAGCTATACAACCAAGTGTAGTCTTTTTGAAAGCCACTCACAGATGCTTGGCCTTTGAGTCGTTTGTTTGCCGAGAAATGTTTGACAGTTTTCACTTCCCAAACTTTTCTCTCCCAAATGAGTCATTGCCAGAGCAAAATCAATGGCAGCGGTTCTTCTTTGAGAGATTCATCAAATTGAAATCCACAAGAGTGAAGGAATATCTTGCCCGGAAGCCAAAGTCAACATTTGGTAAATTCTGCCGTGCCAAGTACCTGAAGCTCGTCCACCCCAAGATGGAATCATCCTTCTTCGGCAACCTCAGCCAGAGAAACATTGTCAACTCTGGAAACTTTCCAGACACCCCCTTCTTCACCTCATTCTCAGAAATGGCGAAGCGGGTTTGGCTCCTGCATTGCCTGGCCTTTTCATTCAACCCTGAGGCCAAAATCTTCCAAGTCAACAAGGGCTGCCCCTTCTCTGAAGTCTACATGGAAAGCATTATCGATGAACCATCTCCCCCCCCAGGCTGCCCACCGGACACCCACTCACGAGTGGCATTCACTGTAGTTCCAGGATTCAGGATTGGTAAAACTGTTATACAGTGTCAGGTATATCTCTCCCAATGTTAATCTGCCATGGAACCAAGATTATCGAATGCGATGATAGGGCACAACATATGGACCCACAGCACATCTGAATTGAACTGGAGGCCATTTCTTTAGACGTTTTCTGATAGTAAAATTATGGGAAGATGATGAGAAATGAAATGGCTTGCCTGGTTGCTGAGGGTGTTGTGGGGACTCAAAAACATTGGGCAGAGTACCGAGCCATGCCGTGTCTTTGTTTTGTGGCCATTTTTAAAAGGAAAAGCGCGTGGACCGTTATGGGAGCACCGACTGAACCTTTATTTCATTTTCTACTACTCTCTATATATAGTAGTAGTATATATAGAGTCATTCTCCCAATTTTGTTGATATTTAGGAAGCCCCAGAGGGGCTGTTTGGCTGTATTATATTGGATTCTCTCTATGTGACATGGGTTTTTATTTATTTTTTACCATTTTTAATGCTAGTACAGGGAAAAGGAGTAGAGCTTTTTCATTATTTTAATAGCAATTTGACGTCTTTGAATTTTGCATGACCTGGGTCTGAGTGTCGTGCAGCAAGCTCCAGCTTTAAGCTCGGTGAAAGGGCGCTTTGAAATTAGGCAACCATGGGTTTTAATAATCGAGTGTTGGACTGTCTGTATTTGTTTATTAACGTCGTGTTTATGTCTGAGCACTCAACTTCGCTGGACACCATGATGCATGACGCACTCCATGTAGAGAATATGTACATGACAGATTTTATTATTATTATTTTTAATAATCGACATTAGATTTGATCATGGCCCATTTCATCTGATATTAAATGATTTTTATTCACTCATTTTTGCACTTCTTCAATTTTGATTCATATGAAAACGAAAATCCGATTCCTATTCCTATTTTTAGTCATAATCCAAACAGTGTCAAAGTAAGAATTTTTAAGGTTTGTATGCATCCAACGTAGTTAGATTATAGAATTTGTCTTATTTGGATGGACCATCATACCTACTTGTTGATTTTTTTTAAAAAATATATTATTATTATTAAATTAAATGTTTTTATTCTAAAAATTTTCTTACCCACAAGTCATGAGCTAAAAGGTCCTTGGTCTAATCTCTAGAAGACTGTAGAGGGAGAAGACCCATGAAGGGGGTCCCCAATGGTTGAGGAGAGGGGGGACATTTTGAACGAGGGTCACCTTCATTTGTAGCTTGAAAATTGGATTTTTCTCAATAGTACGGTAATTTAAAAAAGTTATGCTTAAATTACTGTAATAAAAGAAGTTATTACAAATATACGGTAGTTTTTGCCACCTAGGAAAGAGGATTTGCCACTTAGGAGAGAGGAGAGAGGTTCAACGGATAATTTTTTTTTTAAACAAAGGGAAATTGTCTTTTCAAAAGACGAGTTCCATGAAAAAAAAATAGTATTTAAAAAAATTCCCCATTTACAAGGGAACTCGTCTCTTGAAGAGACGAGTTCCATGAAAAAAAATATATATAAAAAACAAAAAGAAAATTCCTCAAGGTATATATTTTAAAAAAAAATTCCACAAGGGAAATTCAAGAGACGAGTTTCCCATGGGAAAAATTTTTTTTTTAAAAAAATTCCCAAATTAAAAAAAAACAATTCCACAAGGGAACTCGTCTCTTCAAGAGACGAGTTTCCCATGGGAAAAAAATTAAATTTTTTTTTTTAAAAAAAAAATTCCTAAATTAGAAAAAAAAAAAAAAAAAACAATTCCAAAGGGAACTCGTCTCTTCAAGAGACGAGTTTCCCATGGGAATTTTTTTTTTCATATTTTTTTTAAAAATAAAATTCCCAAATTAAAAAAAAAAAAAAAAAAAAACAATCCACAAGGGGAACTCGTCTCTTCAAGAGACGAGTTCCCCATGGGAAATTTTTTTTTTTTAAATATATTTTTTTTAAAATTCCTAAAAAAAAAAAAAAAAAAAAAAAATTCCGCAAGGGAACTCGTCTCTTCAATAGACGAGTTCCCATGGAAAAAAAAATATTTTTTAAAAAGTTCCCAAATTAAAAAAAAAAAAAAAAAATCCTCAAGGGAACTCGTCTCTTCAAGAGACGAGTTCCATAAAAAATAAAAAATATATATTTTTTTAAAAAAATTCCCAAATTATTATTTAAAAAAAAAAAAAAAAACAATTCCTCAAGGGAACTCGTCTTTTTTTTTTTAAAAAAAAGTTCCCAATATATATATATATATTTTAAAAAATTCCCAAATTATTATTTAAATAAAAAAAAAAACAATTCCTCAAGGGAACTCGTCTCTTGAAGAGATGAGTTCCCATAAAAAAAATATATTTATTTTTTTAAAAAAAATCCCAAATTATAAAATAAAAATAAAAAATTTCAAAGGGGAAATAGTCTCTTTGAAAAAAAGTAATATTTTTAATATATTTTAAAAAAAATCCCAATATATATATATTACAAAAAGGAAATCGTCTCTTCATTAAAAAAAAATACCAAATTATAAAAAATCCCAAAATATAAAAAAAAATTTACTAATTTGGGAACTCGTCTCTTCAATTGAATTGTGTGGTTGCGTCTCTTCATTAAATTTTTTTTTTTCCTCATGGGAACTCGTCTCTTGAAGAGACAAGTTCCCTTGAAGAATTGTTTTTTTTTTTTTTTTTTTTTTTTTTAATTTGGGTATTTTTTTTTTTAAATTTAATTTTTTTAATTTTTTTCCCATGGGAACTCGTTTTTTTTTTTTTAATTTTTTTTCCCATGGGAATCAAGAGACGAGTTCCCTTGTGGAATTGTTTTTTTTTTTTTTTTTTTTTTTAATTTGGGAATTTTTTTATAAAAAAAATAAAAAAAATTTTCTCCTCGGAACTCGTCTCTTCAAGAGACGAGTTCCCTTGAAGAATTGTTTTTTTTTGTTTTTTTTTTTTTTTAATTTGGGAACTTTTTTATTAAAAAAAAATATTTAAATTTTTTTTTTTCCCATGAGAACTCGTCTCTTAAAGAGACGAGTTCCCTTGTGGTATTGTGTGTGTGTGTTTTTTTTTTTTTTTTTTTTTTTTTTTTTTTTTTTTTTAATTTGGGAATTTTTTTTTTTTAAAATATTTTTTTAAAAAATATATATTTTTTTCCCATGGGAACTCGTCTCTTTAAGAGACGAGTTCCCTCGAGGAATTGTTGTTTTTTTTAAAAAATAATTATTTGGGATTTTTTTTTAAAAAAAATATATTTTTTTTTCAAGGAACTCGTCTCTTCAAGAGACGAGTTCCCTTGTAAATAGAAAATTTTTTTAAATACTAATTTTTTTTTTCATGGAACTCGTCTTTTGAAAAGACGATTTCCCTTTGAAAATTTGAAAATATGATTTTGGTTTTAAAAAAAAAAATTAACTCCTCTCTCCTCTCTCCTAAGTGGCAAATCTTCTTTCCTAGGTGGCAAAAACTACCGTATATTTGTAATAACTTCTTCTAGTACAGTAATTTAAGCATAACTTTTTTAAATTACCGTACTATTGAGAAAAATCCCTTGAAAATCTCAGTGGGTTTTAGTTAGTCCTACACTAGGGATATTACCTATTGCCCATTTATGACATGGTGGGTCATGAAAGGCCAACCCTTCAACAAATGCTTGACACCTCTCTTGGACATACCAAAGATGTGATTGTCTATATGGGTTCACAACATCTAATGGGTCCAATCTAAATATTTCCATTCAAATAATTGTTGAATCTAATTCTTTGTGATAATATTTTTTTATAAAAAAATAATTTATTTTGATTCGATTTCATCCATCATTGATATAGGTGTCTTCATAATATCAAAGTCGAATTAATGTGACTTATTCCTGAATGATTTTATTGAACTTGAAAATAATGAAGCGTATACGTTATGCTTTGTGTGCCTTTTTAGATTTAAGAATGTCTTGTGAAGTGTTCTTCCAAGGCTCCAACATTGAAGGAAGTTACTTTTATCGACAGATGAAGTTATGAAATTAAATTTGAAATTCTAAAAATTTGATTGTTTGATTTTGACTTTATGATTTTAATAATTTGTTTCACTTATTTAGAAAATTTATCAATAATTTTTTTTACCTTAATTATTTTATTTATTTTTGACAAGATTTGGTTTGTAGTTTTCTAAATTTTGTTACATGTTATCTTTTGAAATCACATATTGCATGTTCAATATATATTATCAAACTTGAATTTATTAAATTCAGAGAAGTCATAATTTTGACGATGAATTCAATTATAATTTAATTAATAAAAATTTTATTTTACCAACAAAATATAAAAGTATGATAGTACCAAATAGTTTTTTTTTTCTTTTCAAAATATGTAATGAATTTAGATTCTTCAAAATATGTAAGTAATTTGTAAGTTACCTAAAATTATATTAAAAATAAGAAATTTTAAAATTCAAATATTAAAACAAAAATCTCTTGTTTACATGTATAATTTTTGAAAAACACTTCATAAAATGAAATTTTTTTTAAAAAATAATTATATTCTGAATTTGTGAGATGGTCCAACTTTAGGAAGAGGGGCCCAAAATGAAAAATCTAGAATGGTGCATTGAATTTTTGCAGGACATGAGACATGAATAGATTAGATTGGACGGTCGTGGGCCTTGTGGCATTAAATCTTGTTCTCCTGATTTACAATGTGTTGTCCATCATTTGCCACGTTCCTTTGAATGTTTGAAAGCTTAAGGAACTGCATAAGGCATTTTATTTATTTATTATTATTTATTATTTTTAAGTGGTGTTATTTATTGTTAAGCAGCATAATATGAATATTTGGAATTTAATTCTTTATGATAATGTTTTTTACAAAAAAATAATTTATTCTGATTCGATTTCATTCATCATTGATATAGGTATCTTCATAATATCAAAGTCGAATTAATGTGACTTATTCTTGAATGATTTTATTGAACTTGAAAATGATGAAGGTGTACATGATGCTTTATATGCCTTTTTAGATTTAAGGATGTCTTGTGAAGTGTACTTCCAAGGCTCCAACATTGAAGGAAGTTACTTTTATCGATAGATGGAGTTATGAAATTAAATTTGGAATTCTAAAAATTTGATTGTTTGATTTTTACTCTATGATTTTAATAATTTGTTTCATTTATTTAGAAAATTTATCAATAAAAAATTATGTTTTTAATTATTTTTTTACCTTAATTATTTTATTTATTTTTGACAAGATTTGGTTCGTAGCTTTCTAAATTTTATAATATATTATTTTTTGAAATTGCATATCACATGTTCAATGTATATTATCAAACTTGAATTTGTTAAATTCAGAGAAGTCACAATTTTGACGATGAATTCAATTATAATTTAATTAATAAAAAATTTATTTTACCAACAAAATATAAAAGTATGATTGTACCAAATAGTTTTTTCTTTTCTTTTCAAAATATGTAATGAATATAGATTCTTCAAAATATGTAAATAATTTGTCAGTTACCTAAAATTATATTAAAAATAAAAATTTTTAAAATTTAAATATTAAAACAAAAATCTCTTGTTTACATGTATAATTTTTGAAAAACACTTCATAAAATGAATTTTTTTTTAAAAAAATTATATTCTGAATTTGTGAGATGGTCCAACTTTAAGAAGAGGGGCCCAAAATGAAAAATCTAGAACGGTGCATTGAATTTTTGCAGGACATGAGACATGAATAGATTAGATTGGACGGTCGTGGGCCTTGTGGCATTAAATATGTTCTCCTGATTTACAATGTGTTGTCCATCATTTGCCACGTTCCTTTGAATGTTTGAAAGCTTAAGGAACTGCATAAGGCCTTTTATTTATTTATTTAATTATTATTTATTTATTTTTATTTTTAAGTGGTGTTATTTATTGTTAAGCAGCATAATATGAATATTAAACCCAAATCTTACAAGTTTAAATTTTTAGGAAAATTGATAATTTAATATAGTATCTTGATTTGGCAAGAAGTCGTGGGTTCGAGCCACCTCTATGCACGATTCCCCTATTTTTCAAGTATTAAAAATCAATTCTATTAACAAGCAAGCAAATCATAAGTAATAATGGATGCATTAACACTTTCTCATAGTCAATATAATTCACATGCAAATGAGCCAACTCTCCTCAATTAAGAAATAGATTGGCTCCCTAATTAAGAAATATAAGACATTTCATCAACTCAAATTCATATTTTCATATGTCCCTTGATATCAACATCAAAATTGAAATATTTCATACCCTTCCAAAGCTCAAATGAACTAATTCCAATTCATAACTTCAATCAATCGACATAATAACTTAATGAAAATATCATAAACTAATGAAAAACTAATAAAAAGATGAGATAAAAATAAACAGACAATGACACCAAAATTTTAACATGGAAAACTTCTGAAAAAATGAAAACCATGAACATTAAGCAATTAAAACATCCACTATGAAGAAAATTAATTGAGTACAAGGATTTATTTAACCTAAACTTTCAATACTCTCTCGAATCACTTGCCTAAAACCTTCTAACTTCACTTTTCCACTTTTTTCTTTTGGAGAATACTTGGAATCTATACCAAGTTTGATCTTGTCCTCTTCTTAAATTCACACAAGAAATTTGAGTTTTTATCCCAAATATATTGAATATGAGAGTAGAGATGAAAACCACATTGAATAAACCCATTTTGAAGGAAAATTTTTCAATCAAAAATCGATTTTCAACTCAAACCCATAAGATTTTCTCTCAACACAAATACGCTCCAAATTTGGTAAGAAGTGTAAAGCTCAAAGAGGGGTCACCAAGCTTTCTTAGCTTTCTCTTACCTTTTTTTAGAAATAGGGCTTAAATAATAGGGTTTTAAAACCCATGAAATGATTAAAATTCATTTGGAAAATAATGAAAATTCGGATATGTGATCGAAGTCCAATTGATTAGATAAGATTGAAGAACATCTTGGTACATGTAGAAACTAGTTACCTTTTAGTTTGATCGATCAAAAATCAATCCAAATGTTTTAAACACAATTTTTGACACTATAATATTCAACTCCATTTTTCGAAAAAAGGATAAAAAATTAAAATTTGGTTGACTAATATTTGATATCATCCACTACCTCAAAAACACATATATCATCTCCTTTAACAATCTTTAAACATGAACAATTTGGAAATAACAAAAGTCCAATGAAGAATTTAGTGTGATTGAGCTAGGAGAAACACAATGAGAATTTTGACCTGGAATTCATCCTCATAGGTTTAGATATGACGAAATAATTTTTTGTTTTTCTCATTTTTCTTTCACTTTTAAAATTTTTTTAACTTTTAAATTATTTCTGTATATATATATATATATATATTAACTATCTTCATAACAAATTTTTATCAAATTTTATATAAGATTGTAGTGTCCTACATCATTTGAGGAGTGAATGGTGAAAAACCATATATGGAGGACTTTCATAACACGCTATTGAGACCTTTTCTTGAAGACATAGGCCTAATAAAGAAGCAAAATTAGGGCCGACTGGTGGGCTTTGTGTGCGTCACTGCAACCTTAAAAAAGAAAATATCAGGTGGAGAGTGGGACCGTAACAGAATGGTATAAGAACCTAATTTTCGGTTAGAAATGTGCCAACGAGGGCTTTCATAACGCACTATTGAGATATTTTCTGGTTAACTAGTAGGTCGTGCATGCACCACTACAACCTTGAATCTGACAATATCAGGTGGAGAGTGGTGTTGTGAGTAAGCACTAAAATACATTCCTATGGCAATACAACCACAACATTAGTGTGCAAATTAAAATATGTATAAAAATGGTTGGAATTAACTACGAATTTATGTTAAATATTTTTTTGTTAACAAACAAGTTTCCAAGAAAGGATTTTGGTTTAAGTTTTGCTGTTGAAAAGAAAAAAATTAAGATACGAAGGAAGAAGGTAAGCATGGAAGAGAATAATCAAAGGAATATTTGAAGTGTATTAAATTTTTTTAGGTGTGTGTTTTAATAAAATTAATGCTTTAAAGTGGATGCATATATAAGATCAATGATTATAACTATTGAAGGGATACAAATATAAATTCTTTAAAAGAGAAATAGGACTCTTGATAAATGCCACAACCCCATGCCCTCGTTTCTTTTCACCCCAACCTTATTATCATCTAACTTTGTTGATGAAAAATTTTCTATTTTCAAAATTTAGATTTTTTTTAAATGATAATTGAATTGTTTAATATAAAAAATATTTAAATTTGGCGAAAGTGTATGTTTTAATTTTTATTTGTAGCAACATTAACATTGAGTAATTAAATTTGACTTGTTATTTAAAATTATTGGATTAATTTTATAAAATATATTAATTATTAAAACAAAATTAATACTGAGAATACTCTAAGAACTTTTACATTATATATAAGTACATATAACAACTTTAGCGTAAAATAAATCATAAAAATAATTCTTGAGTCTCATCATCTGCTGATACGTCTTTTTCAAGTGGTGGAAAAGTTTTTAACTTTGTGACGAAACTACTTTTGTGACAAAGAACCCATGTATATGGTTCGATGTAAGCTTTGATGACCCAACATTGTTATGGAGCAATTTTGAAAGGCCCATAAGCTCATGAATTGAAATATCGATAAATATAGATATATCGATACTTGAATTTTACAGATATATCGGAGAAATATTGATGAATATTTTTACACAAATATCGGTGAGACAAAAATTATCCAAAATTGATAAGAATGCTTAAAAAAATTTAAAGAATGATAAAATAAACAAGAATATACATGTTAAAAGTTATTTTATAAGTGTAATTGACATAAATATGGTCAAAGAAAAAAATATCGATAAATAGTTTACGATATTTGGATTTTAAGAATAGAAAATATAAATTTTGGAATTGTACACTTAGAAAGTTAGAATTGAGTTAAGAAATAGTTGATTTTATTAAATGAAAACAATTTACACATAAACATAATACATATGACATTGTAATAGTCCTTAATACCAAAATGAAAACCGATGTGGTTCCATTATATTGTTAGATGAAGGGAGCCCATCTTGTTGAAGACAATATTCATACTAGGACATGGAGTTTCGATAGTATTGATTGTAAGTATGAACATGCCATGCATAAATGAGATAAATATAAAAAGTAGTTAAAAATAAAATGATAATATAGATTTAAAATAAAAAAAATTAAAAATGAATAATTAAAAAATAAAAAAGGATAAATATTTAAAAAAAACTTTCAAAAAAATCTCCGATATTTTGACAGGCTTTTTTCGTTGCTCTGCATGTTGCTTCACGCTAGATTTTTTCGCTGATTTATCGGTTCCAAACCTATATATCGTCGATATTTTGCCAATATTCCTTTTGTTCGATAGTCAGTGTTGAATTTCATTTCAAGGTTGCTTGATATGTGATATATCACCGATAAAATCCAATTTTTCAATCCATGCATAGGCTAAAATCCATAGTGCAATTTTTGAAATGCCATAAATTAAGATCCATAGACCAATTTCTACTAGGCATATAGACCAAGTTCCATGAAACATTTGTCAAAAGGCCCATGGGTACCCTACCATATAATACCTCCCATGCAAGCCTTAATGGCCCATAATGTGTCCTCACCAATTTCTTGCTGTAATTAGCTAAATGTTTAGAATGTGTTTAAAAGTGTGTTTGATAGTGATTTTGAGAAGTATTTTTAACATTTCTAATATTAAAAAAAAAATATACTAAAAACACTTTTTAAAATCACTATCAAACGTACTTTAAGAGTATATTTAACAAATATTATGAGAGAAATTTATACCATTTTTAATACTTGAAAAATAAAAATTTTTAAATGTTAGAAAAATTAAAAACACTTCCTAAAATCATTGCTAATCGTACTCTAACGGTATTTCTTTTCATAGTATTTTTAATATAAACGTTATCTTTAAAAGTGTTTTTAGGAGAATATTTATCAAATGTTTCTCCAAGAAGTACTTAAATGGTATTTTAATTTTTTAAAAGTATTTTTTAAATCTTTTCAAATGCTTTATTTTTTAAGCATGCTTTTATGTTAGAAGTGTTTTAAAAACATTATCAAACAAACTTTTAAATTAGTTTAAGAGTTCAAAAAGTACTGGAGACACACCCTTAACCCATATTCATCTAATTAATAAAAAAAAAAGAAAAATCTAGATAGTGTCAAATCTAATTAGAAAGACTTTTCTTGATGACTAATTTAAGTATTAGAGTGCTCACAATGAGGGGCCTAGGTGTACTCTCCTTGTTTTTTCAAGTATTATACAACTTACTCTATTTTTCTTTTATATATACTTCTTGATTTTCTTATAGATCTATAACTCGATTTGTGTCATAATCACAACAATAGAGGACTCCAAAATCTATGGGTCCAACAATATTGTTATCTGGGGAGGAAACTCTAAGATAAGTATGGCTACTAGGTTGGTTTTGTGGGGAAGCAAAGCATTTTTGGGCATGGACTGTGCGGTTTGATCACGTTCGGCCAAGAAAATGTGTAGAACTATCTAAAATAGGGAATGAGATGCCCGGACATGAATTGGTTAGACAGACCATGTTCGGACAGGTAAATGAGTTGATCAACATAAAATGTTTGTTTGGATAGAAAAGGAAAAATAAACATTTACATCATGTAACACTTAGTTGTTACAAAAATTAATGGGCTATTTCTACGCATTTAATAGTAGAATAAAGACTCCACAAAAAAAGTTGGGAGTTATAATCCCAAGCTATGAAGATGAGGGTTGTCGTATCTCCTCTTTGCAAACTAACCATCATAAAAAGTACTCAGTTGGGAAGTTAAATTATGAAGATAGGAATCCAAATTCTAACATGATTGAGTTTTGATATTTATAAGAATGAAAATTTGAATTCCAATTTTTCATTACTAATAAGTTATTTTAACACAAAAATGAAGTCTCATTTCCACATGCTAATCTAACATTTCAAACATGCCCTTGGAGTCTCAAGTGATAGTTGAGGAGGCTTTAATAGAAATTAAGTCCATTCATCCATGATTCAGTAGACAACTACCATTATACCACTTATACCTGGACAATGGAGATTTCCTTTTGGTAATTACAAACCTACACCCTCTAAAATTCGTAGAAAGTTAGTGGAAAATTATGGAAAGTATATATGATTTGGATTGGGTTGGATTTATAGTCAGCCCGAGCTCAATCCATACATAAAACTCATTTGTGCAAGCTCAATGTAGATTGATGTTCAACCCAAACTATTCAATCTAAGTTTATCACAAACTTATTTATCTAAACCCAAGTTCAAATCAGGTTAGATCGAGGTTAATAAATATATGTTTGGATTGGTTGAATTAATAAACATTTTATAAGTTTAAGATAAATTTTTCTAAATATTTTATCAATTAATATATATTTAATAAATAAAAATATTGTTCATATTAGTCGTTTAATAGAATTCTAAAAATCTTTATAAATTAAGAGTGCATTTAATAGTGATTTTAAAAAGTATTTATAATATTTAATTTTTTTATTTTTTAAGTATTAAATATACTAGAAATAAAATCATTATCAAACATACTCTAATATAATATAATAATATGTAAATTCATAACGTTTAGTTACTTCAAGAACCCAATAGCTTCAACCTATTCTATTTATGGAGTCTTAGGTCGGTTAGAGAAGATTGAGTTGACATCTATACAAAGACTTCATAACTTGAAAAGATGCCTTTTATAGTCTTTGGTAGGATTAAAATCGAGATTGGAGACAAAATTGACATCCATGTTTTCCTTGACAACACATGGCGATTATAGAGTAATAGATCTAAGGAAAGGGTGTCATCTCATCTTGAAACTCTTTCAATACATGGGGGTTATAGAGTCATAGATATAGCATCCATGTTGGAGTGACCAACGGGGGTCACTTCTTAATAATATAAGATTGTACCAAACATGACTCATTAGCACGCACAAACAGGACGGTTGGTGTGTCATTTTTGAAGTTAAGAGTCATACATTAAGGATAAGAACCCTAGAATAATACTACCAAAGAAGGAAAAAAAAATCTGACTCTTCCAAGTGTTGTTTGGAGATTTATACAAGGAAAATTATATCCTATCACTGTCGATTATATTAACTCCTATTGCTATTTCTTCTTTCCAAATGTCATCATCACTCACTCTTTGGGGGTTTTTTTTAACATTAATAGTGTAATACTTTAAAAAACCGAATCACAAAAAGTAATTCTAAAACCATTATATTATTAGTTTAAAAGTGAACTCATCTTTTCAAAAGACAATTTCAATATAAAGAAAATGAACTCTTTGCATATAATTTGTATTATAAGTTTTTAGTCCTTACATAAAAACTCTCATTTATCCCAT